>NC_062537.1:10451328-10751328 GCF_022655615.1 Tachysurus fulvidraco | reverse complement strand
AACAAAGGATTTTTTTTGTTTCTCTCAGTTAATACAGCTATGAAAAGGATTGCATGTGTATACACACACACACACACACACACACACACACACACACACACACACACACACACACACACACACACACACACACACTTTGGAAGCATAAGTGATTGTGAATCAGTTTCTTTGCTTTGGTGATAAATGAATGTGACAACAGGTGCACTGCAGGGGCAATGGTTTTGCAGGTGATAGCCATAGACAGTTGAATTCTCATCCTTCCTGACTGATTTGTCTCTAGTTTTGTGTTATTTTAGGGTCCTCTTCACTACTTGTATCATGAGGCAGTACCTGCAACACAATCAAGTTGCACAGGTACTCCAGCTCCTCTAAGATGGCACAATTATACGTGTCATCACAAGGATGTCTGGTGTCACTACCAGCACAGTTTCAAGAGCATAAGAAAATACTAAGAGACGAGCTGTTACACGAGCAGAGCTGGACAGGGCCATAGAAGGGGAACAACACATCAGCAGGACATTTATCTGCTTGTTTGTGTGAAGAAGAACAGAAGGATCACTGCAAGAGTCCTACAAAATGACCTCCAGCAGGATACTGGTATGCATGGAATGATGGCCCGACATCCTCTACTTGGATCTGTGCTCATGACCCAGCACCATGCAGCTCGATTGGCATTTTCCAAAGAAGACCTGAATTGTCAGGTCCATCATTTTCTTCATTCACTGTTCTCTTCACAAATTAGAACAGCTTCACATTGGGCATGTGTCACAGATGTGAAAGAGTCTGGAGATGTCATGGGGAATGGGGATGTTATGCTGCCTGCTAGATCATCCAGCCTAACTGAGCTCATCTATCTGTTTACATGACCTAATTATGAATTTGCACTATAAAACAGAGCTCTGCACTGAATCTCTGCACTGCACTATTTTATATAATTCCTATATATTTCATTTAACATAATAACACAAGAGCAGTAAATAAAGCAATATCAATTTGTTAATATGTTGCTGAATACTTGCTATAGTTAATAAGCGCTTTAATCAGATAATGAATGTCTAACATGTGACCTCCTGCACCATGCTGACATGTTACCTTTTACAGTATCTCATCTTATCTAAAAGTATAACTAGATTTGTAAAGTTCGTCGTGACAAACTTTGATGTTGGCTTTGACGGTGCAAGTATTCGCAAAAGGCAGGTGCTTGTTGGAGGCGAGTGGACAGAAAGATTGTGACAGCTACTGTACGGCTAAGGTGCCAATACTTTTGTAGGCAAGCGCACATGAGCAGTTGACGTGATCTGAATTCCCATGAGGCAGTTCCCCTCATTCCGCTGAGTGTTTTGTTATGTCTCATGTCCATGTTGTGCAAATTTTTAATTTTTACATGACGTGACCAGAATAACCGTGGGGCAGTTCCCCTCATTGTGCTGAGTGTTTTGATATATGACAGGTCCATGTTGTATTTTGGGATCGGGGCAACACATGACGTCACGCCATGTGATGTCACCAGAATACCCGGTGGGGTGCCAATACTTATGGCGAAAAGTGGCTACTGAGTTTGGAGTTTTAATGTCAATACTGCTTCATAATGGGATTCTACTTATTATTATACTGCATAGAACACAGAACAGAAGCCGTGCCTGAGCTCTGCGCACGCTGCGTGTGTGAGAGCTTAGAGGAATTTTTGGAATTCCTCATTCAAGTCTATGGGATGTTCCATCATCAACTACGGGAAAACCGAAAATTCGGATCGGAACCCTGAAATAAAAATTTCGTCCAGAGTAAGGTCCTAAAGAACCTTCAAAGTTTATAATGGAAGTCTATGAGAAAAAAGGCCAATTTGAGCTTCCATACCGGGAATGCCGGGATTCCGATCTCTTAGAAAAGTAGAAGAAGCAAACTACAGACCAGGGTCTACGACATATCCGAATTTGGTGCATGTGGCTCGAAAGCCCTAGGAAAAAGCCGGCTAAGATATAAATAAATAAATAAATAAATAAATAAATAAATAAATAAATAAAAATAATAATAATAATAATAATAATAATAATAATAATAATAATAATAATAATAATAATAATAATAAGCTTATAACAGAAATCAGAATGTTGGCTTCTACAAAGCCAACATAATTATGTGTACAACGCAGCTCATAGCACTGCCTGGTTCTAAACATATTCCTCACAGTTTAGGCACGTTATCTGTTAAGAGAAGATCATAAGCAGGTTTGTATGCCTATGGCCTCTGTAGTGAGACCTGTGCTCATGGCCCAGCACCATGTAGATCAATTGATATTTGCCATAGAACATCAGAACTGGCAGGTCTGCCATTAGCACCTTTTTTCTTAATGGATTGAGAGCAGGTTCAGATTGACCACATGTGACAGACATGAAACAGTCTGGAGATGCCATGGGGAATGTTATTGTGTCTGATCAGTTTGGTGGTGGGTCAGTGATGGTTTGGGAAGGAATAACTAATACTAATAACAATACTTATGCTGGTGCAGTGGGTCCTGGGTTTCACCTGGAGCATGACAATGATCAGCCTCATCTGGCCAGAGAGTGTAGGCATTTTCTACATACAGTAAGGAACAGGAGCAATTGACTCATGTTCTCCAGACCTGAATGCAATTTAGAACCTTTGGCATCAAAAGCTGCCAAGTAGCACCACAGAATGTTCAGAAACCCACTGATGCCCTGATTTAAGTCTGGGAGGAGATCCACAGAACACCATTCACCATCTTATCAGCGGTATGCATATACAATATAAATACAAATTAAATCAAATTAACTGTCATTCTGCAGCTTCACTAAACATGGACACCACCTATCATGTCTAACTGTTAACAAGACTTTGGCTTCATTACACTCTTCTGGGAGTTCATTTCCTTATTAATGACAAAATCCCCATTCCTCAAGTTACTTTTCTTATTCACGTTCCTGAATGACAAGAATCTACAGTCTGAGCTTTCAACATCCTATTCTCCTCAGCAGCGAGGAGAAAAAAAATGTACAGTGAGATAATCCAAGTCAGCATCTCCTATGGGAGGTTTAACCATGTAGAAAACATTTCGAAGCTGGGTGTCTCAGCAGGACAGATTCGCAAGACAGCGTCTCTCATTCCAGCCAAGTGGGGATGGCAGAGAAATGCCATACGCTGTAACACACAGCTACTTCTGTCAGCAACTCCCCGGTTAGATCACCTGAAATCAAGTCCATCACTTCGCTCCCAACACCAGTCCGCTGGAGAGGAATTGACATCTGCATCACTGGTGTCAGAACAGGGAATGTTAATTAAAGCAAAAGGGGGATGAGGAGAGCTGGGAAGTGTTTCACATCACCTGCTCGCTTGCATTAGGTGAGATCATTCTAAAACCATGCCGTTCTGATTCCTCTGGGGATTAGATATCAGCTGTCATGTTTCATAAGTCTGTTCCTCTTGAGAAATTTGAATTAAAAGTGGATTTGAATTAAAATGGAGACAGAAGTGTCTCCTGTTAAATAGTGTTAAGATCCTCAGCATGTTTAAGGAGATACTAGGAGAAATCGGCCTTCATAAGACATACTAAGATTCTAGACTTAGACTAGTACAGGCACACTTCCTTTTAAAAAGATTTGAAAAGCAAGGCATGTGCTGAAATCATTTGGGTTTATATAAGATTATGAATAAGATATGATAGGTCCGCAAATTTTAGCTTTAATTTCCTGATATTTGTATATAGATGTGTTTCAACATAGATCATGGCACATTTGGGTTGCAGATCACACAATCTTTGTTATGCAAAAGTATTGGAAGCGATAAAGCCATAAAAAGTAACTGACAATCGGTATTTGGTAAATTAATCTTTGATTGCAAAAACTGCATTATAGTTGATCATCCAAAAAAAAAGGGGGTAGCCTGCCAGTAAAGGTATCATAGTCTAAGTTAACACATCTAGATTAAACTAAAATTGAAATTATTAAGTTCTCTTTCAAGTTCATGCTTTTGTAACAACAAATAAATAAATAATAATTATTTCATAGCAAAAACACCAATATTGGTCTTGGCATCCCAATACTTTTGCAGAAGTCTATATCACTGTCATGCAGATAGTTTATTTTAATAACAACATCCAGATTATCTAACTGATTTATTTATTACTTCAAATATCAATTCCAGGCTTTTTCTATATATCACATATAATAATGTGACATAAAATGCTATACAGAAAGAAAACAAAACCCAGAATTCACTTCTAATAAAATTCATGTAATGTTGATTATAAATTATAATAGAAAACATAGAAATATACAAATATCGAAACACTCATATTTTTTCTGACAGAGACACCAGAAATGTGTCACCAGAATGGTGACAAGTTTAGAAAGCAACAGGAATGAATTAAATGATTTTGATTATATGATAGTATTGGCCTCAAGTGAATTAGAGGTAATTTATTATCAAATATCTTTCATAAAATTATTCATTATTCATATCTGCTATGTATTACAAAGACATATGATGATCCATTGTGACATGCACTTTTTAATCTCAAAAATAATAATTTTTCATGGTGGCCTAAAAGCTTAAAATGCTGGAAGGGATGCACATGTTGTTCTTAATATACAAAACAGCTATACAAATTCAATTCAAATTTAAATTGTATTTTCTACAAACACAATCATACACAGTGTGACATGGAAAAAAGGTTTCTGCCAGCATCACAAAAATAAAATCGAAACAGAACAGAAATATCCTGACAATAGAATTTAACTACTGTATGAAAGTATTATGGGGGACATACAGTATGTAGAAATGTATGAATATATGAATGCAAATTAGTGTCAGAAGACTGACAGTTCAAATCAGTACAGATATGTGTTTGTACAATATATGTATATAAATATAAATATACATAAAGCAGCTGAACATAAAGTGGCTGCATATTAGTGTTGTTGTTTAATTTTCCTTCTCTTCTATACAATCTATCCTATAAGATTATGGATGTCTCTAGGAACTTTAATTATGCATGGGAATAAAGCAGTCGTGATGAAATTCTATCAAATTTTGAAAACAGTCCACAATAATATTGAGACTAGATTATTTTAGTCTATTGGCTAAATCAGTACAGTGAACATGGAGAAAATTGTACAGCAATTTTGGGTCTTGTGCACAGGTTTGACCATGCATTTCCTAGCTTTTCAACTTTTGACATCTTTTCACAAGATGTCAAAAAGTGGAAGTAAAAATAAAGTAAACAACTTAAAGCTAGGGAACAACTGAAGTCAGCCATGGGCAGCCTTAGATAAACAAGCAAGATAAAAACATGAGGAAAAACATGTTATCCAACCACAACAACCTCAACAACAATAACTATTATTATTATTATTATTATTATTAGTAGTAGTAGTAGTAGTAGTAGTAGTAGTATTAATAGTATTAATAGTATTATTATTACTTTATTTTATTTTATTATCATTATTATTAGTATAAGTAGTAGTAGTAGCATTAAAGTTATAAGAATCTATTGCATCTTTTGTGAAAATGGGAAAGATGTAAATTAAGATATTGAGGAAGATATTGAAATAAATGCAGAAGTTGCTCAACTTAGAGTAAAGTGAGAGTGATACAGTAAGATATATTAATAATAATAAAAAAATAAAAAACATAAAAAAGGAAAGAACTGAGAATAGAAGGACAGATAAGGAAGGAATGCTAGTATACCCTTACCCTAGGTCAGAGCAGAGAAACATATAACATGATGCCGGGACAAGATAGCAAGGACGTTTATAAGATTACGTCTGTTTGTGATGGTTGCAACATAAAGCTACACTGATACTGTACCTGAATGTAGATTAGCTTAATGTCAGAATAACATCAATTCTATAAAAGGAATTTGATATACTGACAAATACTTTTCTGAAGCAGCCTTTTATTAATGTTTTTACTAATTACACTCCTTTACTGCCAAAGTGATCTTTTGAAACGGTTTCAGTCCCTTGCCAAAACCTATGCTTACTGCATTATTAAAAACAGTGGACTGAAATGGGTCTTTAGAGTGGTGCCTTTTTGCTTCTCTAGATCAGGCGCCACTTTAACTGTAGAAATAATAATAATAATAATAATAATAATAATAATAATAATAATAATAATAATAATAATAATAATGTAAACCTTTAGTATAGTATATTTTATACACAGAAACCAGCTATAAAGATGTTAGGATAATTATTTAAATACAGTTTAATATTTAGATATTTAATATCATACCTGATATAGTATTTATATTACTGAATAAATTTGTTTTAACTTTCTGAGATTTGCTTTCTTTTTTTTTATTTGAATTTAAGTCTTTAAGAGCTGCACACCAGTAATTACTCAATTAACTAAAAGGACAGACGTGTACCAACATTGTTAATAGTTATAATATATGATTAATATTTGATTTTACTAAATAAATAATACATAGAAAATAATCTTACTGTTGTTTCTATCCATTAACTGGTTTATTTTTCATATGCTTTTGAATGCTTTTTAGTTTAGTTTTTTATTTTTTGTTAAAAAAAAGGATTTTTCTGTGTTGCTAAACTGAACCTAACCCTGAGTTTTATGTGGTACAGTATATTTATATGTGAAATCACTTGGAAGTGATTTGTATCATAAATACACATAAATACTATAAATATTGCATCCATATTTGAAATATTTTCTTTTAAATCTGACTTATTACATATTCCATTTTTGCACTGTGATGTCCAAATATAAGTCCCCAGTTACCTCGGCTTTTCAGGCAGGCTATAAACATGTCCAGTGGTTACACTGCTATTTTCTATAAATGAAAGCGATTCTTACACAAATGTCAGCCTGTCAGATGCTGACGCCACACATTACTCCACTAGAGAACATGAAAACTAGGCTACACCAATTTTATATATTTATAATAAATATCCATTATGTGGCTAGATCATCTTTACTGGGGTGGCAACAAAAGATTGTTTAAGAATTATGGGCCCATAGAGAATAAATAAAGTGGCTCTTCTACTGCATTTCCTTACAGAAACACTGTCTGGTAGCTTTATTTTTAAGAGCGTGCAATCAAACAAGTCTCAGAGTTTGAAATTTTGCATGATGCATGTAGTTTATTAATAAATTAAACATCAATAAATAGTTGGCAAAAAACAAACAAACTCTAGACCACGTAGTTAAATGAAAATAATTGACTTATAATTCACTTATGGATTATTTTCATAAGAAAATGTTCATTCAATTTTTTTCATTTACACTCCATCCATCCATCCATCCATTCATCCATCCATCCGTCCATCCATTTATCCATCCATCCACACTGAAAAAAAAGTTTTACTTAATTCAAATGTGTACATTAGATCCACAGGAATAACAAGTTAGTTAGTTAGTTTTCATAACAAGCCCTGAATGGAATCATACACTGAGCTCACACCTGCTCTGGGAATCAAACCCACAACAGTGTTTTACAAAAGCCAGGTTACCTCTGCATTATTCTACCATGCATGCTTTAATTGCCGACATGTAACACTAGGGTTACATTTCTCATCAGTGCCAACACCATGTAACTGGTGTAAGTTACTACTATGAGACTTGGTCATTCTCACTCTATACAGTATAATGCAATTTAATTATGCAATTAGAAACCTGTTTAAATTTAAACATAATTAAAAGCATAAATACGAGATGACATTTTGTTTAGAAATGTGTTTCTTTTTATGTAAACTCCATGTCATATTTGTTCTTAAATCTAACTGACCACATTCATTCATTTATACATTCAATTGCTCAACTTTATTAACATTAATAACAGGGACATGGGATGTACAGTAGTAGCCTAGCGATTAAGGTGTTAGAATACCGCTCGGAAGGGCGTGAGATTGAATCCTAGGTGCACCAATTTGCCCTTGCGAGGCCCCTGAGCGAGGCCCTTAACCCTCAATTGCTCAGTTATAAAAATTTAAGTCGCTCTGGATGTGGGTGTCTTAAAATTTAATTTGCTCTGGCTGCCAAATGCCTGAAATGAAAGAAAGACAGAAAACCATTCATGAGGTAAGAATAGACCCTGGCTGCTGAACACAGTGACATGAAACTTTTTGCATGTAACTTATTTGCAGCACTATAAAGAATCAATGTATATATCAACATACCAAACTTTTACTCGATGCTTCGTTTGCTGCAGTACACGCCAAAGTAATTTAACCTGGCGCACCTTTCTGTTAGGGTATTTAAATAAGATCAATATGTAATAAATATTTTTACACATTTTCTACACATATTGAGCGTAGCCCAGTTCATGCGTAAAATGGAGACGTGAGCGTGGTTAAACGACCACAGCGTACAGAGCATTCAAGCAAAAGTTGAAACGTTGATATGCATCGTTTGCTTCTGACAGAATAGTGATAATAATCATATAGAAGGTGCTGCAAAAAAAAGGATTTTTTTTACAATTTGGTTCCACCATTTTTTGTTTAATTCTGACTACAAAATCATATAAACGTAAGAAAAAAACAGCTGAAAAATAGTGAATACTTATAAACATTCCAGGATAACGTACTGGTTTTCCAGATAAAGTATGAAGTAATTTACTTCACTCCTATCTGAATGCTCTTATATTCTAGGATTAAACGAAGCCTGTCATTGTATAATAAGTCCTGGACCTGAAGACTCAGGGTTTATCATTGCTCCCAGTACAGAGAGTCAACACATCAGTCTCGCTTGAGTTTGAAAGGTTGTAAACAGACAAAACACTAAAAAACACTGCACAGTACTACAGGGCTATGACAGGGAAACACGGCTGTAATCCAGCATTCACTGATTGCTTAACAAATAATGAGAGTCATTAGGAAAACATTGACCTTTCGACCAAAATCCCCAGCTTGAAAAAAAAAGTCATAAATATCACTGAAATGTTGGTGATTAGCAGGGTTTACTGAGCAGTTTGGCAAAAATGAGTCACACTCAGCTACATTAAATGATGACGCTTATTATGAAAATACCCTAATTTCTGCTACAGTTAACCGAGAAGGCAAGTGAACGTCTCGAACCCTGTAAATGTCAGCAAGTCTCGAGGGAGCTGCCCCATAATAATAGTTCAACGCCTCTAAATCAGTTTCTCGAGTCAGCACAAGCACTGGCTCTGCTTCGAGAACAACACACAATGCCATCTAACAATGGTGTTATTTCCGTGCCGGTGTTTTTTTTTTTGTTTTTTTTTGCAGGGGTTTGTGGAGCTGTGATTATTTACCGCTTATCTGTCTGTACACAAGTGTAGCGCATATCTTTATTTGGTATGCTCTGTCATGTAGAGCTCAGTGTGGTGCACCTGCACAGCACAGGGGGTTGTTATTATTTACATATGTTACTGAGAATAAATAAACAAATCGCTCACGGTGGGAGGAGACAATGCCATTCATCCAAACTAAAAAAAGAAGCAGTTTGACGTCTTGTCTGCATGACTACCAAAGAAAGCTAAAGTCGATACAACCCAAGCTGTGGGTAATTGGACAACTCCAAATTGTAGATCTGTAAAAGATGTGTTTTAGATTTCTGACAATCTCACAAGCCACAGGCCCATACTGCTTTGTGTTCTTGGGAAGTCTACAAGCTTGTATAACACTTCTCATTATGAGGTGTCAGTACAACAAATATAAGATAAATAATAATAATAATAATAATAATAATAATAATAATAATAATAATGGTAGCAAGTGCATTTAATATATATTTTTAATGTATAATATTTAATAATTTAATATTAAAAAAAAAAAACATTCAATACATTACAAAAAAAAAAAGAAAAAAAAAATCTAGGAAAATGTTTGTATGCCAGTAAAAGACATATTGCATAATACACCACTGTTCTGGTAAAAAAAAAACATATAAAATCGGTATAATTTATTTGCAAAGACAGAAACAGGTATGATGGTCAGAGTCTCGAAAAGAACTGTGGCAGTTTTATCAACATGCTCAGGAAAACATACCAGTTAATTCCCCTAAAAAACTGCACATAGTGTTCACGAGACGACTGAAACAGCAAAAAGTTGTTACACTTAATACTGACTTTGTTTAGATTATTACTGCTTACTGCTTTTAATAGTGGAATTTTTTTATATATATAATTGTTGAATTAAATTACTTCAGACAGACAGCTAGCTAGCTAGAGTGACAATCTGTCTGATGTCCACTCAATTTCACACAAAATGTGTATGAACTTTAAGAAATTTATATTAATTTGTGTAAATAAAAATCTGACTTCAAGCCAAAATAAATAAATGAATAAATAAATAATGTAAAATAAAAAGGTTGCATTTCTGCAGTTTTCAGTCAGTTAATACAGTTGATCTACTGTACATATTATACATATGCATGGATTTATTTATTTATTTATCTATCTATTTATCTATCACAAAAACGGTTATGGCATTTTTACTGTACACTATACGGTTTGTGCAGAACTGACCATCAAACCCATCTGTGGCTCGTCCCCAAACTAGTTGTAAGCAAACAATTGTACAGCAGGAGTTTGTGTGTGGCAGCACTATCATTTTCCTTCACTGGATCTTCAGGGTTCAAACACATTCTAGCATGACAAACCCCTGTACACATAGCAAGGTCTGTGAAGGCATGGCTTGGCATGTTTAGAATGGAAGTAACACAGGCCTGCACAGACCCCTGACCTCAACCCCACTGAACACCTTTGGACAAACTGGAACACTGAATTCACCCCAGGCCTTCTTGTCTAACATCAATGCCTGACATCCCTAACGCTCTTGAGGCTGAATGAGCACAAATACAACCACATTCTAAAATCTAGTGGGAAGCCTTCCCAGAAGAGTTAGGTTATTATTATATAACAGAAAAGAGGAACCAAATCAAATAGCAGCTTTTCAGAAATCAGTGTCATAGTCATGTGTCCAAAAACCTTTGGCCATATAGTGTATATAGAGTCTTTTAACACAGAAAGACATGTTTATACAGTAAATCAAAAATACTAATTGTACAATTTCTACTAGCTCTCTGAAAAAACAATACTGTGGAGACATTTATGGAATATATTTAGTGAAGTTTCTTCTCATTTTAAATTCAACAGTTAAAGACACTGTGACGTCTCTTCGTACTCGGTGAACATAAGACTCTTTCTGCTTAAATGCCTGCCTCAGCAAAACCACAGTGACAGAACCACACAAGTGGGTTTGGAGTGGGTTTTGTTGCACATTTAATAAATACGATTCACAGAGAAACAAAGACTAAATAATGAAGAATGCTTCATTAATCATCACATGAAAATATTCATAATAAACTGTCCTATAAACCTTTTTGTAGAGTGTGGAATCATTATTCAAGTTCTCTAAGTGTGTTCTGTGGGTAATAAATTAATGTAATCTAAATATTATATATATATAATATTATATAAAATATTATATATATACAGTATGATGTTTCCACCCCCATGCTTATTGATATTAAATTTTTGAATTTTTTATAACATTATGAACACCTACCTACAACCCTAACAATTTGAGGCATGGACATGTGGTATCTGACATAAGATGTTAGCAGCAGATCCTTTAAGTCCTGTAAGTTGCGAAGTGGGGCCTCCATGGAACGGACTTGTTTCTTCAGCACATCCCACAGATGCTCGATTGGATAGAGATCTGGGGAATTTGGAAGCCAAGTCAACACCACAAACTCATTGTTGTGCTTCTCAATCCTTAGCTGAACCATTTTTGCATTATACTGCTGAAAGACACAGCTTGCAGGGAATACTGTTTCCATGAAAGGGTGTACATAGTATATATACGGGGGCACGGTGGCTTAGTGGTTAGCACGTTTGCCTCACACCACCAGGGTTAGGGGTATGATTCCCACCTCTGCCTTGTGTGTGTGGAGTTTGCATGTTCTCCCCGTGCCTCGGGGGTTTCCTCCGGGTACTACAGTTTCCTCCCCCGGTCCAAAGACATGCATTGTAGGTTGATTGGAATCTCTGGAAAATTGTCCGTAGTGTGTGTGTGTGTGAATGTGAGTGTGTGTGTGTGCCCTGCGATGGGTTGGCACTCCGTCCAGGGTGTATCCTGCCTAGATACCCGATGACGCCTGAGTTAGCACAGGCTCCCACTGACCCCAGGTAGTTTCGGATAAGCGGTAGAAAATGAATGAATGAATGAATATTTGCAAATTCTGGTGGAAAATAAGTATTTGGTCAATAACAAAAGTTCATCTCAATACTTTGTTATATACACTTTGTTGGCAATGTGGTCAAACGTTTTCTGTAAGTCTCCACAAGGTTTTTACACACGGTTGCTGGTAGTTTGGCCCATACTGTAGATACATGACCCCATTCATTCCTTTACACAGATCAGTCGTCCTGCTCACTTTGCAGAAAAACAGCCCCAAAGCATGATGTTTCCACCCCATGCTTCACAGTAGGTACAGTATAGTGTTCTTTGGATGTAACTCAGCATTCTTTCTTCTCTAAACACGACAAGTTGAGTTTTTACCAAAAAGTTTTATTTTGGTTTCATCTGACCATATGACATTCTCCCAATCTTCTTCTGGATCATCCAGATGCTCTCTAGCAAACTTCAGACGGGCCTGGACATGCACTGGCTTAAGCAGGGGGACACGTCTGGCACTGCAGGATTTGAGTCCCTGGCGGCGTAGTGTGTTACTGATGGTAGCCTTTGTTACTTTGGTCCCAGCTCTCTGCAGGCCATTCACTAGGTCCCCCTGTGTGGTTCTGGGATATTTTGACCCCAGTGGGTGAGATCTTGCGTGAAGCTACAGATCGAGGGAGATTATCAGTGGTCTTGTACTGTATGTCCCACAGTTGATTTCTTCACACCAAGCTGCTTACCTATTGCAGATTCAGTCTTCCCAGCCTGGTGCAGGCTTACAAATTTGTTTCTGGTGTCCTTTGACAGCTCTTTGGTCTTGGCCATAGTGAAGTTTGGAGTCTGACTGTTTGAGGTTGTGGACAGGTGTCTTTTACACTGATAATGAGTTCAAACAGGTGCCATTAATACAGGTAACGAGTGGAGGACAGAGAAGCCTCTTAAAGAAGAAGTTACAGGTCTGTGAGAGCCAGAAATCTTGCTTTTTTGTAGGTGATTAAATACTTATTTTACCGAGGAATTTACCAATTAATTCATTAAAAATCCTACAATGTGATTTCCTTTATTCTTTCCCCCATTCTGTCTCTCGTAGGTGAAGTGTACCTATGATGAAAATTCCAGGCCTCTCTCATCTTTTTAAGTGGGTGAACTTGCACAATTGGTGGCTGACTAAATACTTTTTTGCCCCACTGTATATACTGTATATATATTTGATGTCAAAAGACAGCAAAACACTACAAACTGGAAGCCCATTTCTCAAATCTCTGACTGTGTGTGTGTATATATATATATATATATATATATATATATATATATATATATATATATATTATATATATATATATATGTATATATATACATGTGTATATATATATATATATATATATATATATATATATATATATATATATATATATATATAAAACTTTTTGAAACTTGTATTTTAAGCTTTAAAAGACATCAATAAAAACACAATTTGTTCAGGAAAGGACTTTGTTTATAGCTATTATAAATGATATATTGTCTCACAGATATTTCACAATATTAACTTTAACTGCAAAAGAAGAAAATAAAATAAAATAAATATAGATGAGAAGATAAGACATGTAGTTTGGACTTTAACCCTTTTTACAATTGGTGTTCCATTCTGCCATTCTGCCGCACATATACTGTACTGTAGGTTCAAGATTATTCGCTTATGTGCTGAGCTCTGTATAATATTGTTATTTTTATTTCATTTAATTTTTTTTTACATTTTACATGCATTAAAATTTTTCCAACTTCAGGTCTCAGTTCCTCACAGGAATCCTCTGCACATTTCAGCTGTGTTAGTAGGACTGGAAAAGTTACGTGCATTTACGCAAAAGAAACTCAGTTGTCTGTCGTTCATGTGTTTTAACGTGCAGCAATGCTTTTGTCTCAGAGAATAAATTAGACTTAATGAGAGTCTATGTACTGAGGATTTGATTATGAAAATCATAGCTTTTCACCATTATTACATGGGGTAAATGCTAATATTGGGGTTCAAAAGACCTAGCATTAAAGAGTACTGTATAGTGAAAGAAACAAAAGGATTTTGACTTCATTGTCATCCTTAAGATAATGGATCTTTTTGGTTTGATTGGACATTTGTACCTATTGTGAAGCCTGGTATTTTTCCCCAGATATGTTTCATACTGAGTAAACAACATGTAGATAAATAACCATTCCATTTCTTTTTTTTACTTTTTATTTTGTCTCTTTTTGTGGCAAAATATTTTTAATGGAGCTATTGTTGAGTACTGACAGCACAATCATACAAGTGTGAGTACATTTCTTTTGAATGCCTGACTTAAATATGAATCTAGTTTAGTGCGGAACATCAAACTATCAAAAGCCTTAATAGAATAAAAACGACCCTCAGTTCGGTGCAATGAAGCATAAATCAGCCCTTTGAATAACAATAAAAAAAAATCAAATCAAATAAAAGCCAGAATCACAGATACTAAATATTCAAAAGCTGTAGCTGTAGACAAGCACCATGTGATGTCTCATTTAGCTATTTTTTCTTCCCTCTGTAGATGAGAAGTAGGCCTTGAAAAGTCCCCTAAGCTCAGTGTGCATCATCAGGATGGCTGGCGAATGAGAATAACTTACTCTCATGGGCTCTTTCCAAATTATGTTAGCTGGTAGTTTGGGGTGCTTGCAGTAAACTTATACAACAAGTAAACTTATACAACATCCATCTGTATTCAGTGGTAAATATACATTGCACACAATTCTGCCATCCGCCTTCAGAGCTCTGCCAGATTAAGCACACCCTTAACCCCTACCAAATGTCCTACAACAGACTGTATCGACTCTATCAGCGTTTGTGTCTTGATAACTTCACTCTTCATAACAGCCTTGAACACTGAACAAGACTGAATTCATATATTAAAATGATGCGGTTTTGATATATTATGTCTGACCCATAGCTATTGAATATCTGATTGGTCAGAAGGTTACAGTTCAAAGTTCAAAGTCAGTTCAATTCAGTTTTATTTGTATAGGTTTTCTCCAAAAAACACTATACAGTACGCTTTACTGTAGAAGACTTTGCTTCTTTCTACCATGAGAAGATTGAGGAAATCTGCAGGACCTTCACTTACATTTACGCCATTTAGCAGACACCCTTATCCAGAGTGACTTACAACTGAGCATTAAGGGCCTTGCTCAGGGGCCCAGCAGTGGCAGCTTGGTGGACCTGGGGTTCGAACCCTTGACCTTCCGATCAGTAGCCCAACACCTTAACCACTGAGCTACCACATCCCTGTCCCATTCACTTCTGTCCCAACTGCACTTGCATCTCACAGTCTGGATTCCCCTACTCCTTCATTGTCGCATTTCTCAACTGTAGCAGCAGAAGAGATTTTACAACTCCTCCAGTACTGCAATCCTACCACCTGCCCATTGGATCCATTCCTTTCCACTATGCTCCAGACCTTCTGCCCTTCATTACCACTATCATCAATAGATCCATAGCATCTGGCTAGGTACCAACTACTTTCAAGAGAGCAAGGGTTATTCCCATCCTAATAAAACCTGCTCTGGATCCATCAGACATCGGTAACTACAGACTGGCTTCACTTCTCTCATTTCTTTAAAAAATTATTGAACACATTGTCTATAATCAAATGTCTGTATATGTCTCAAAGAAAAACCTCCAAGGTCCCAACCAGTCTGGCTTTTAAGTAGCTCATTCCACAGATACAGCCCTTTTAGATGTCTCTAAGAAACTAAATGCTGCTAGATCAGCCAAACTGTCATCCGTCCTTATTCTCCTTGAACTTTCAGCAGCGTATGATTTAATATGGTCAACCCAAAGACTCTCTTTTCCACCCTCAGGAGTCTTGGGATTTGCGGATCAGCTTGGGAATGGTTTGCTTCCTACCTGGAAGGACGCTCATATCAGGTAACACGGAGAGGAGTGACATCTGCTCCATGCAGACTCTGTACTGGTGTTCCACAGGGCTCAATACTTGTCCTCCACCTTTTTTTTCGCTGTATACTCACTCCCTTGGTGAAGTTATTTCCTCACATGGGTTCTCTTACCAAGGCTATGCTGATGATACACATCTTATCTTCTCTTTCCCACCCTCAGATACCACGGCTTCTGCTCGGATCTCAGCATGTCTGGCAGAAATATCATTATGGGTGACTGCTCATCAGTTAAAGCTCAATCTTAGCAAAACTGAACTTCTGATCTTCCCAGGCGATTCATCCCCAGGTCATGATCCTGCAATATCCCTGCATAACGATCTGCTCTCCCTTTCAGCCACAGCTCGCAACCTTGGGGTAACCAAGGGCAATCAACTGTCCTTTTTCTCTCATGTTACTAATGTGACTCGCTCATGTCGGTTCCTTCTCTACAACATTTTGAAGGATTGAGACATTTTTGTCCACACAGACTGCTCAGGTACTTGTTCAGTCTCTTGTTATTTCAAGACTGGGTTACTGCAACTGGCAGGACTACCTACAGTATAAACGCAATTCTTCCTCTGCAAATGATCCGAAATGCAGCTGCATGGTTTGTTTTCAACCTGCCTAAGTTCTCGCATACCACCCCGCTGCTGCGATCGCTCCACTGGCTTCCGGTAGCTCCACGCATCAGATTCAAATCATTGATGCTTGCCTACATAGATAAAAACGGACCAGCTCCCTCTTACCTCAAAGCCCTCATCGCTCCTCGCACTGCACCTCGCACCCTCAGATCTACCAGCACTGCTCGACTGGCCCCACCATCTCTCAGGGTAAGAGGCAAGTAGACTCATTTCTGTTCTGGCACCAACGTGGTGGAATGAACTTCCCCTAGTGGTCCGGACAGCTGAGTCACTTACTGTTTTCAAATGACAGTTGAAGACCTACCTATTCATGAAACACTTCAACTAGCACTTTCTTACTTGTTTGTTGCATATATGTTCAAGCTTTGTTTTAATGCAAGTAGTCAAGACAATGGATTAGTTCAAGTTTTATTTTTAAAAACTTAGAAACTTGAGATCAGTTTCCGAATCTTCTCCTGACAGAGTTAAAGAGTAGAAATAAGTTCACATGAAGTTTAATCAAGCTCATTCACAGTGTCCTATGATTTATGTTCTATACAGTATAATACTTTATATCACACACTAAGTTATTTAGCACAGGAAACAGAAGTTTGAACTTTCCAGTTTCCAAGTAACATAAACTGTGTCTGTTTTTTCCCCCACTTTACTAACTTTGAATTATTTTCACTAACTTCACTAACTTTTTTTTTTTTTACTTCCAAAATAGATGTAAAGACTTTTTGTGAGGACTAGAATTTTTCTTGTGGATGTTCCACATCGTTATATACTGTATAACTAGAAGCCATTAAAAAGCTGGAACTATTTTTTTATTATATAGATTGTTGGCTAATTTCTGTAGTATGAAACACTTTGCTACTGTGATGCAAACACCACCCACAATAGCACAACCCATCATGTTTCACATTAATTTTACTAAACAAACGTTCTCTCTAGGTCTGATTTCATATATATGTATTTATTGTGCAAGATGTTTGCAGGATGGATCGTTCAAAAACAGCACTCTCAGACAACAGTATCCATTCATTGAAGGACAAGGGTGAATATGAAATAAAATAAAAAAATTTCCCAGGTTTTCTTTTCGGGTTATGAAGAGCGATCACGGCATATTCTGTAACCTTCATTCAGATGTGTCATGCTCGGCCTGCGCTCCCCTCGGGCACACCTGAAGCAGTCCCATCTCCGTCTGACCTTAGTTCTATCTCCTCTCCAGTCCTTCAGCTAATTTCCCCGTTTTTCGAAGCTGCCTCCATTTCCTCAGTCTAATCCTACCACTGCAAGGTGGTATGAGCTCGCCCCAGTTAATGCTCACATCCTCACCATCTCTCTCCCCCTCTCTCTCTCTTTGGGCCAGCTGTCTCTAAAGATTTAACCCAGCTCCCCTGGCATCGTTAAATCCATTTCAACATTTTCCCTTTCCAAGGTGCTCTACATTCAGCCAGGATCTGATTTAGGACACAAACAATTAGCTTCGAGGCCGCAGACCTGCTAAATCTGCAGGCACATTCCTTTATGCCTTTGGGGATTAAAGCATCTCAAATAAATAAATAACCTTTCCACAAAGCCATTGCCTTCATCACAGCTATTAATAGTTTTTGTCCTGGTGAACGCAAATGTTAATTTGACGGCTGTGCTTCTTTGAAGTAGGTAATGGTACTTGAGATGGGTTATTTATAGCCACTTAGAGCTGCAGTTTAAATCCACTTAAGCATACCCAAATGGTTTAGAAGCATAACCTAAAGGGTATTAGAATATATCAAGTGACGTTCTTTCTTTTTATTAACCATTGTTACTGCAACTGATTTGAGGTCAGAAATGCCATAAGAAGCTGCGCTATATGCCTATACTTGACTTCAATTTCTAATGGTCTAAATGCAAACTACTTCGTTCTCCTGACATTGAGCACTCACAGCTAAGTGAGATTTAAAAGTATGTTTTGACACGTAGACACACGGCAATGTCTGCAAATTGTGTAGAGGTACAAATAGATAATACATTTCAAAGAAAAAACAGTCAATGTCTTTGTACAGGGAAAAATAGGTCATTTATACGACTTGAAAAATGACTCGATGGTGCTGTTTTGCCCCCCAGTGGCTTATAAGTGAACTGCATTGACTCTAATCTGTTACATAAGAGTTAAAGGCATATATGTGGCTTCCTGGAAAAATTCTTCAAATGCTTCCTGGAGTATTATGAACTGATCTATTCTTCATGCAACTTAACTAGCTCTAACATTTTAAATTCTGGTTACTTCCAAAAATGAAAAACTGAGAACTGCAATACATAGGATTTATTTCCACTCGAAGACGCTATGCATACCTCTGTCTTTATAAACAAATCTACTTATGGAAAGACATTACTGACAATTTTTTACATACATATATTATATATAACTGAAATAAAATTCACACCTGTATAATGTTTACACTTGATTATCAGCTTCACCAAAATCTGTCTCGGTCTCATTAACTTAGGTAAAGGTCATTTGTAGCCTTTAAAAATGAGCCTCATTGTCCTCTCTTTGCTTGACTGATCTGTCTTCATGCTTACATTGATGGGGTAATTACTTTTTCTCTTGCAGACATTTCTTTCTTTTTCTTAGACTATTTAAACATTTGAAAATTTTTGACACCTGTACCGAGTCTTTAAACACTTTTCTCTATATTGATAATGATGAGGATGGCAATGATGATGATGATGATCATGATGATGATGATGATGATGATGAAGAAGATGATGATGATGATGTGATGGCTCAGGGATGTCGCAAACATTCTGACAGCTAACGTTTGATGACAAAATGTAATCATAATTCTTATGATGTCCAATTACCATGGCCATAGCACTTCATGAACAATTTTTTTAATTGTTTAATTTTTTTAAGTAAACTGGCTGCATTTAAAATGCCTTGAAGGTAGATGCAAAGGCAAAAGGTTCGAAAGTAAACTAAAAAAATTAAAATCCACATTATTTTGGTAAAAAAAAAAATTTGAAAGTAAAGGTTCTGTACAGCAACAGAAATACAAATGAAGTTGGTGAACATAATAATAGTATCCATGTAGTCTCATTATCATCCTTTACTCAGTATTGATTGGAAACTCATTTTAATTAACTAATGAATGTCATTTATTCATCTTTTAATAAATGAACAATTAAGGAATTTCAGTCTACCTTTTCTATTATAAAACACTGACCCAGATTCTGCACTGTAAATGATTTCTACCAACGAAAGATGTCTTCGTTATTGTTATTAACCTGCAGTCTGCGGCATTGCTGTAGGTCTCGCCAACTCGATTGCGCCGTGTACTTTGTCCGTTTCCCTTTCACCCCAGGTTCCATAAGCTCAAAAACTTTCAACAATTCAGGAATTCATTATTAGTGATGATTGTGTGACAGAGTATCCCACAAGGGATTTTCCCTGCAGAGAACTGAAATTTTGACTCCACTTTTGCACCCACACACAAAGCAGAAAGATCAAGTCAGTGGTCTCATAATTCCGAGAGCTGCCACAGGTGTAGCCCTGCAACACCAATAATGTCACTTATGAAATGCATTATGCACACTAAATTAGGTAGCAAGAGCATCCTTGGCTCCACTTCTGACAGTTAGCCAATTCACAGCACTATCATGGTCAGATGAAAGGCTGCAAATGATGGGTATGAAATTCAAATGGCCTCACTCTCTCAGTTAGTGGAGCATGATGGCAATCTCACAGTTTGTGATTTACATAGAATTAGCCCACAGCTGGCCGAGCTGGGTCCGAGACTTGGACTGTAATGGTTCCCTGTGGACTGCAATGTTTTAACACCCTGTTAAACGATATTTATGCTTGGAGAAGTTCGACTCAAATTGTGCATAGTGAGGGTGCTGCGGTGAGATCTTTAATAAGCGATCTGTGTAATTACATTGCAGTTTAATGATATAGCTTTGTGCCTTTAAATAGAGCAGGGGAATGTTTGTCTATCCACGGTTCGATTCACAATGCCGCCTTGTGTACAAACAGCCAAAAGGCAAGTTACAAAGCACTGATGTGACAACAGGTAAGGTTTTAATTGATTGTGCTAGGCATGATCAAACCTGTGCTAATTGTTTTAGCGATACTTAGAAGCATTTTGCAAATTAAACTGTTTTTATTTTTACTTTATTGTTGTTACTAAGCATCCAGAACAATCTTTCCAAGTTTCTTACTTGGAAAACTAGAACAATTCACACAACATCCTATCAGAATATACAAATTTATATGAATATGCACTTTGTATGACAATTTTTCTCATAATGCCTTTATAAGTTTGACAGACAGAATGTGCCACTTTCTGGGATAGTTTAATTAGAACTCTAACGAGCCTGTAGGAAATCATGACAAATCAAAAGGTCACATCAGGGTTGGACAAATAGAAAACAAAGAAATCCATATTATGCACTGCTTGAGTGGCTTCACCATCTCTCAGGGTACAAGGTATGCATCACGACTCTTCTCTGTTCTAATAACAAGGTGGTGAAAAGATCTTCCCCTAGATTCTCATCTTTGGTTGTCTTCAAACCATGACTAAAGACATCCCTTTTCCTGCAGTGCTCAAACTGGCACTTAAAAAGTTCTTTAAAATGTTGTTTACGAGCCTTTCATGCCATATTTCCTTGCTTTTTCTTGGTATATTTCCTCCTAACATTTTATAGACATGAGATTCTAAGTTAGTGACCTAGTGAACCGGCATCGATGTATTCATCGATAGAGACTTCAAAGCACTTTTGTGTTCACCCTGGATAAGTACATCTGAATGTCACAAATGTAAATTTACATGTCTACATTTCTGTTCATACTGTACAGCCATAACGTAACCTTTGTGTGGATGATTTATCCTTAAATTTAACTTGAATACAGGTATATTACATTTGGCTGAGGTTTTTATCCAGAGACTTGTGATCAAGAGAAAGCAGCTGGGAGTTAAAGACCTTGCTTGAGGAGCCAGCTTGGTTGTGCTGGGATTTGTACACATAACCTTTCAAAAAGTAGCCCAAAGCGTTTTCCTCTGCATCACCACCACCACCCCTACCCCTACCATCACCACCCTAAAACTGGCTGTCACACTGTCCATCAGGGAAAGACGACATTTGTAGACATCTTCATGGACCAAAGGCAGTGTACAGTATACTACAATTCAGAGGGCATACAAGTATTTGGTTTGACACTGGAGTCAAACCTTTCACCAAGGACCAAAGCATTTCAGTGTATCAAGACAAACAATGGCTGCTCAGAGTTTTCTACTGGAAATCAGGTTTTCTAAACGTGAACTAGCAGCACATCAGAGCAGAGATTTTTTGCCAGAAAGGGAAGAGTTTTCAAAGGTTTTTCATTTTATTCACCCTCTAGGCTTGATTAGCTATCATTTATTGGCTGGGTACCAGATATTAGCTGCTTATTATTCATTTTATTAAATGATGGCATGGTTTAAAGAAATAAAAAACAAAGATGTCTGGACAAAGTATGTGTTTATTCTGCACAAATTCAAAACACTTTTCATCTGTTCGGAGCATATGGTCTCAGTCTAAAGCACTGCTAGCCATTACAAATCCAAACAACCCCTTCAAAAGGTCTTAATTATAGCCATAAACTAATTACCCATGATTAAATATTAAAAGGTAACTGTTATTGTCACCATTCACTCATGATAATGGCTTATCTAAATCTTACTAAGCAAAGTTTAGGCTTTCGAGTAACCAGTCTTTGTAATTGAACACTCAAATGGTCTCAATTGAATTTCAGTATACAGAATGCAAAATAAATAAGATGCAGACGTTGATGAAATTTTCATGTCTCATAATATGAGATAAAATATTCTGATTGATTAAAGAATTTAATTCTCTAAGTTCTTAAATGTAGAAATATTTGTATATTTATACATACATTGTAATGTATTATCAGAACATAAGAATACTTCAAATCAACTCAACTAGAATCAGACAGCATGTGTACATTAGGTGTTTTGTGTAGAAAAAGCCTTTTGTGTTTTGTTTTTTTCCCCTTTAAAAGGTTATTACACTTCAGCCAGAAACAAATGCCTGTTATGAGCCTAACCTCTATGAGAAATAAGACACATTACAACTTTCCTGGAGGGGATCTAAAATCGACAATTTCCAAAAAGGAAAGAGGATAAGATAGTGACACACACACACATACACACAGGAAGGTGCTGTAAAATGATGTCTTTCTCTCTGTGGGTGCACTGTCTGCTGGACAACATCTCATATTGTTAATAACATTGCAGCAGAAGGTAAATGGAGTTTGTTAGAGCAGGTGACAGCGTAGGGTGACCTTATCAATCTGTGATAAACTGGAAATGGGAAACAGAAATCAAAACGGCGGCCCAGACAGGCCACCGCAGCTGCTGCACTGCGCTCAGCAGGGAGAATGAATTGCTCTGTTCAGAAGGCGGTAAATAAAGCGGATCTCGGGCCAATACAGGAAGCACTACAGTTTTAACTCGTGAAAAGACAGCCGTTAAAACTCACATCTGTGGAAATGAAAGGAGCAAACAACAACAAGTATAAAAATCTGTGCACCGTTTAAGCTGCATCCTCATGGTAGTAACAAGCAAGTTTTCAGGATGCTTGAGAAAAGCTTTGCTAATATTAATAGGTTAAAATCAGACTGATGCGTCACCGATACTCTACTGAGGAAAATGACATGAACAAACCAAATGAAATAGTGCAGTGTGTATTGCCCTGCTTCACACAAACACTAAAACTCCACAAGGTGAAAGGACAAAGGCATACATAGCTGTACAAAAATAGGAAATCAGCAAATACCTGTGAAAGATTTAAACAGACCATACAGATATTTCTTTTTTATATATACTGTGCGGTTAAGAATTGAAACGGGGCTTGTGGGAGGCTGTTTCTGGCAACTAAGCCCATCTTCCAGCGGCTGGCACAAGGTAGTTCGCAAAAGTACAAGCCTGAGGTGAGAGCTGTTGGGAATAAAACCAACATCAGACCAACGTTGAGAACAGAAAAAGATACTGAGCATCAAAGTCCTTGAAACATAATTGCAGAGGTGGTGAAAGTTTAGCCTTGAGCTCAGTGAGCACAGAGAGGCATAGGGAGGGAACACAAGGAGGCAGTTCCTAAAGGAATAGGATGTGGGCTGAGGTTATTCTTCCCATAAATACAATAAACTGTGTGTGTGTGTGTGTGTGTGTGTGTGTGTGTGTGTGTGTGTGTGTGTGTGTGTGTGTGTGTGTGTGTGTGTATGAGAGAGAGAGATGATCTAGTGGAGTGGAGGAGGCAGTTTGTACAGTCAAATGAATATTATATATCTTCTCTTGCTCTGTCTCGATCTGTGCTTGAATAATGGTTTCATTTTTTTAATACTGGGAACTGATATTTCTAGACTGTCCGTTTACACCATTACAAAATATCATTAGCAAAATAACTGATTTCTATAATATTTCACAGAATGTTCAGTTAGCATCAAACGAGCAAACGATAAGACGAGAGAAATCTGTCCTCAGTAATCTTGTAGCTTGGTTAGGAGTTCGAAGGCCAAACAACTTTATTCCGGAATATATTAATTTAAGGACAAGTTCAGAAGGTTATTTACGTCAGAGTGTGTCTAAAATATTATTAGACATTTAAGTGCAATATCCTTACAACCTATTTGTGAAGTCCTAAAAGAAAAACAATACTTTAAGGAAAACAGCCTTTACCTCAGGAGAGAACAAACGCAATGACCTCTGAAGGCCATCTGATAACACACACACACACACACACACACCCCTAATCACACCTTCAATCGCTGTTTTTTTGCAACAGTTAAGGTCAAAGACAATCTTATTAGTAATGCTTAGTTACTATTTTAATAGCAGATACCAGTTGATCCATTCAGACTACAAATTAGTCAGTTTAGCCAATCAAACATTCTCTTAACTACTGCATGGTAATAGAAAACAAAATTTTATAAATCCAATGTGTGTTTTAAAGAAGAGTATAAACACTACAAGTTCCTAACAAACTTCCAAAATCATCCACACAATAAGCAACATGCTGACAGCAAGAAAAATCCAGAAGATGTCAGTGTGGCACAGGGAAAAAGAGACAGTCTCTGTGTGAATACAAATCCCAAATTAAAAGATGGTACTCATCCTGGAGAGTGATGATCCTCCTAGATCAAGCCCTTTAAACGGCTCTCCCAGTCTCTCACTCCCTTCTTTGAGAACACAAATTAGACGACAGTATCTCTGGCCAGCAGCTCATAATTGACTATCTGTCTCATTTTAATAAATGTAGATATGATTAACAGTGCAATATCCCTAGCAATACTGACCCGGTGAGTGTTCAGTGATGAATGGGGACTTAAGCACAGCACAGAACAGCAAATGTGGCTTAGGCCACTTGTGGCTTAGGAGATTTGCCAAAACTCTGTCCTACAAACTGACACAGTGCTTCTTGGGTCTGTACTCAAATAAAAGCCCAATTAACATGTCAAATGGAAGTATATCAGGAGTAGAAAAATAATCAATAAATCAAAAAATGGTTTAATGAAGTGATGCAGAGAGTAGTATTGTTATCTCACAGCTACAGTTATCTCTGGTTTCTCTGTGTGGAGATTCAGAGAGACATGCTGATAGGTAGACTGGCTACTGTAGACTGGCATGGTCCCTTACATCGGACGTCCAATCCCGAGTGTATTACTGCCCAGTTTTCCATTGGCTTTACAAATCCGTTACAAATTCCCCCTCTTGTTTATTTTGTTTCTATTTATCATGTGGGATTTGTTCTTTTGAGTCTTGAATCATTGTTGTTGTTGTTTTTTTTTTGCTTGTGTCTATGAATACTTCTTCATTCGTTTAACTTTATACAGTATAACCTGGTGTGTTCGAGTCTCAAGTCTTGTTGATATATTCATCTGTTTCTAAGACCTTCATTGTTTTCTGCTTGTGACTTTCTTTTCATTTCATACCCTGGATTATCCTTAATTGATTTTGCATGCTTGTGATTGTGGATTATGAAGAGAATTATTGGTTTGTCATAAATATATTAAACACTAAGTGTACACACTTGTGTCCTGCCTCTAATCGCATATCACAGAAGACAAAACACAGTGTGAAAGGTGATAGAATACAATGACGCATGACTAGGGTTGAATTTTTCATTGAGATAAAGAACGAGCGACTTTCGATTCTCCCGAAGCTGTCTCTCGGTTCACAAGCTCTGAGTACAAATACTTTTCTCTTTCTGAATTCACTGGGTTGCACTGAGATTTCCCCTGATGGATTATACTGTATACAGTAACAGTTCAAACTGTATTTCCAGCATGTGGTATATCACAGCTTATCTGTAAAGCTCATAGATGGGCAAAACACCAGGTCTCCCAAGGACACCTGATTACCTGTACACCTGTGTTCTGTGTTTAGTCTTTAGCCAGCTGTTGTCTCTGTTGTGTTCTGGTAAACGTAATGTGTGCTTTTGAGATTTTTGTTTACTTCTTCGGTCACAGAATGATTTCTATTCATGATCTGTTTAATGCATAAATATTTATAAAGGCATACATGTTAAATACTCAGGAGATTCTGATAAATGTGATGGTGTTTACATGTTAACAAATAAAAGACCAAAATCACAAGCACTCATTTACTGTAAGTTCACGAAAAAAAAATTGCCCACAGGATTCTGTATTAGGACACCGAACAACCTCTGAGTGAGTGAATGAATGAATGAATGAATGAATGAATGAACACACAATTTAATTAACAAACAAATTAACAAATAAACAAACAAAACGGAACCAATCATCTGAAGGGCAAATCAGTGAATGTCCTGCTTTCTAGATAGATCAGGCGATGGAATCAGGAATCAGAAGAGCAACTGTAGATCTAATTAATATAGAGTGATGCATTAGTTCTGCCATCTGCTAGATGCCTTCAGACACCACATATCCTGTTGAGACTGAGACTGTGTCTTTCCCTGTCTTATTAAATGAGGCGCTGAAAAATTATGAAATCTTGCCCTAATTAAAACTAAAATTAATACAAACCACCCTGCTGATAAGGGAGGCACCTGTGAACTGAAGCCTGGGCTTCACAACAAAGGCAGCTTCAGTTAACGTTAGTAAATAAAATATTATCATATGTTAGTTTTAATATACTATAGCTTTAATAGCTGAAACATGACTTCCAAAAGGGATGGGATGGTCCATGAAAGAGGTGTAAATAGAACAAGACAGAAAAAAAAATCGTGCTAGATGAAAGAAATAAACCCACCTCACGGAGTACTACAACTCAGACGAGACAACTTGGCATTGAACATCAAAAAGCTTGCATTGTTCTCTGAGCATCATTTGGCACACACATTTTCAGTTGAATAAACACATTATTGAAATTAATTAGCAAGTCCATGTACACGTTGTCTCCAGTAACTTTTCACAGAGTTCACAAAGTGAGGTCCAGGGATCCCGAGGGGTCTGTAAATATTTTTTTTTCACAGTGAATGAAATCATAACCCATCCTTCTAAAAGTTTATTTATATAGTTTAATCATTAGCTTGATTAAATGTTCACTTGAATTGGATTCAAGTAAACTAAACTAAAAAAAGTTCTATGTACAGTATACATCACTAAACACACATATAAATAATGTGCCTAATATTTGAATGTAGATTATATTCTTTTACTCTGATGGCATTACATAACATTACATAACATTTTTAATTCCAATACAAATTTTAATCCCATAGATAAATCTATCTATTTTTAATAACGTGTAAAAAATTTTAACACTGATCTCACCTTCAATATTGGCTATAGAAGCACCCAGAAAGACTTAGTGACCTGATCATTTCACTGTGTCTCTATCCTGACGCTATCTGAATCCTGAAGAAGTGCTTTGACGCTATCATCGACAAACATCTGGGCTTCGGAATAACAGTATCTTAAGTTTCTGCAGCTCATACTGAATTTCCCTGTTCCCTGTTATAAAAGCTGAGCTTCAATCTGATTGATAATCGTAACACTTTTAGACTACTGTCCATATTATGTCAACCATATAAAGCAATCAGGAAATATGTCTAGTTGACTTAATTACTGTCCAATATTCATTTAAATATGATTCAGTTTATTTGGCTCATGCTATTACCACTGAGCCCATCAACACCATGATGGTAAGATTGATGAGTTGCTCATTAATCTGTGTGAATACAGAAGATGGCAGAAAATCAATTGTGCCTGTGCTCAAGCAGTTTGGCTTCCCCACACACACTTTTACATGGAGGGTATTAAACAGTGCAACACAATCCCAAGACAAAATCTATTCAGGACTGTGACTGTTACCAAAACAGTGTAATTACTACACTTGCCAAATTGTGCTGTTTTACTCAAAATGTTTTTGGGATTCAATTTCTCTGGTTCATTGACCAAGTGATAACGACGATGATAGATTTTGTATTAAAAATTCTAAACTTTTATTATTTTTTTCTATTAATCAATTCTTTTTAACCTGATATCTTTAGAAATGTAATAATTTAAAATATTTAATAAAAGCAATGCACACGCATGCAAACGCAGCTGTTCATCCTCGACTTCTAGACTGATCAGTTCTGCTCTCATCCAAATCAGAATTATCAGAGGTTAGAATTTATCCATCTAAGAAATGTAAATGAAATGTAAAAACCGGATTATTTGCTCAGAGGCTGTCCCCTGAAGGATGCTCCAATTACTGCTGATTGCTGCGAGCCTCCAGATTCTGCCGCTGATTGCTAACTGTATGGGCAGCTGCGAAACCACCCTTTTGTATAGCTGCCCACTTTGGAAGGAAAGATTATGCAATGTTTGGATGCTCAAGTGATTGGAAGCTACAATAAAAAAGAGCTGGGGTTTGATTTAGTAACAAATCAACAAGTTCCTATATGAGTTTGAAATTATACAATGTCCCTGTAATTGCTAATGCTAATCATGAAAGAATGCATTTCAGATGTTATTATCGTTCATTTCATTCTATGTGTCACTGTACTTTGACTTCTCTTAGATGTTTTGTTTGAAAAAAATCCTATGTTTTAACTATTCTTCAACCTCTTCGATCTTTGAATAATCTACAACTTGTTTTAGAATAAACCATAATCACCAAAATATCATGAATGCGGATTGTCCTTGAAACTTTCTATTGGCATCACGGGCTGCGTATCAAATTGAAAACTCTGACCTTATATTCAGGAATATATTCTAATCTTGAAACTCCAGAAGACTTGTATGCAAAACAGACCTTTCATCAGATTTAAATGCTACATCAGAGGTGAAGGTTTTAAAATTCAAACACTGACTATAATAGGAAAACCACTTAGTGTTACTCAGTAACAGTCCACAATAGTACATTAGCATGGGATTTGAGACACAGGGATGAAGAAATATATACTATTTAATTGATTAACTATGCTAGCATTGCTTGCCAGGATAGTGGAAAAAAAACCTAAAATAACACTCTAAAACATTTTTATGTGGCTTGTTTAAACATAAAAATCAATTGAACCTCATTGCTATAAGCACATAGCATCAGCAAACGTGCACAGAGCTAGATAAAATGTTCCATTTTACAAAAACAGTACATGCGGTACCTAATCGTGTGGTAATTCATGAATGAATTAATATTTAAGGAAATATGAATTAATAATGAATTAATGCATGTACTAATTTACAAACTAATGAAGAGATAACCTTAACTACGACATGAGACTTATGAAATTTTACACAAATTACAATCGCCTTAAGTACATCTTACATGAGTACATGTTTGATAGTTAGTATTAATGAACACATAAGGCTTAACTAAACCAAACATACTCTATGAAAGGATTTTATATTTTGTTTTATAGTTTGTTAGCAAACCTATAATAGAATATTTTTCACAAATGATAGAATTGCTACGCCTAGGTAAGATTCTCAACAAAACATGTAAAATTAATTCACAGAAACTTAAAGCGATCACCTAATCCGGACTGTGCAGTCTATATGTGTTGTCTATATTAGAAATTAATAGCCATGGGGCTCTCAGCAAAAATGAATAAGCGCCTCTACAAACACAGCATATGAATAATTTATTCCTTTTAGCAAACCTGAGCTGAATTTGACTGCAGGGCTTCAGCTGTATAGTCATTCATATTCCTGTACAGTTCAACATGTCTGCTAAAGAACTCATTTCCTCTGTTTGAGAGGAGTGTGTTCCTGAAATGAGCAAGATGTTTCTATCTGTCCGTGTATTATTCTAAGGTTTTTAGCAGAAGGTCCAAGAATTTTGATAAAAGTACACACAAAATTATGTCAAATTAATATTTAACCCAGAAACATAGACAGTAGGCATTCTGTAACATTCACATAAACTATTTTGTGAATTTTATACCATTTCCAAGATCATCCAAGACAGTCTCATATGACGTATTTGATATTAATCATCCACAGGAGCAGATCATGATAGTTTTTGACATTAAACAATAATATAACAACTGGAATCAAAAAGCTATCACACTTAATCAATGCTATACGCTACTATCTTGTGTGAAAGAGATAGATGAACCTGAATGTAGCTGTACATCATTTGGAAACGAGAGAACAGAAAGAGCAACCTGTGCATCACAGCTCAGACAAACAGAGTCAAATATTTCTGATAAAATACCTCGCTATTTCATTTGTCTCGACTGAAAATTTAACTTGTCAATCTTTCAGATGATCAAACCATGTATTTGTGTAAATCAGACGAAATTTTACGAGCAATTAGAGAAATTATGGTGGTATTTGATTGCTGATAATTGTAGTCCAAAGCCACTTAAACAACCTAGCCACAAACCAAGATGCATCAGGGAAAGGACTGGAAACTGTGCAATAAAAAGATAGCAGTGTTCATTTTCATATCTTCTGTCTTTTTTTTTTCGTTTCTTTTTAATAAATTCAGCTGTGTTTGATACAACACGTGTGATTCCCAGCATCATAGTTATAATGTGTGAGATGAACACAAAAGAGGTTTTCTAATTAACTGTCCTGTCCACTGCTTTTCCTCCACTCATAAATCAGTTCCTCGAGGATTTCACAGTTTTTTGTGATTTCTGCATATTTTTTTCCCTTTTCAAAAGTTGTGATCTAACTTGCAGAGTTGTCTGTGCTTATATTGTGGAAGATTATGCAATGTTTGGCTACTCAAGAAACAAGCTCAAGTTTAATTAAGTAAAAAATACGCCAGGTTACTAACTAATCCTCAAATTATACAATGTCCCTATAATTGCTCATGCGAATCATGAATGAATGCATTTCTTTCATTTTTAGTTAGAAAAAATCCTATGTTTAAATTATTTTTTAATCTCTGTGATCTGAATTATCTACATCAAGCATCAGAAATATGAGGGATGCTGTTACTTTCCAATGCCATCACAGGCTATGTATGAAATTGAAAAGTTTGGCCTTACATTATTTTGACCTTTACAAGTATTTTCTAATCAAATGTTGATTCAATGTTCAAAAAGGTTTTTCGCGAAAACTGCTTCTTTTAAAGGTACATAGGTAATTGCGTTCTGTAATGGCTATACCCATGATCGACACATTGGAATCTAAGCCAGTGTTGGCTGAATGTGTGTTGTGATGATGTCACATGATGTGTCTTGGCCCAAATCCGCTTAAAGTCTGTGGAATTTTTTTTTTGTGTGTGTTTTTTGCTCCTTCAAAGAGTTTACTTGATTTTGTATTCATTTTTGAGATCACAAGAACAAGAGATAAACAAAAGATCCAGTAAGGTCAATCAGTCAAATGGTATTAAAAAAAAAAATAAACCCACAACTCAACAAAAATCTCAATGTACAGATACAATTCTGGGGTATCGTTCAAGGTCTACATGCTTTTTTATGCCTCACTTCTATAAAAGGTAATAGTGTGTGGAGTTACATGAAAAAGTCACTTCAACGCTTTTGCTACATTAATGGCATAATCAATATTTTTTAGCGCGTTCTCTTTCTACCTGTAGAGGGCGAGGTTGAGTGCAGGTTTTTGAATGGGTGGAGACAGGAAAACTAAGTGGTAAGGACGTACATCTTTGGGGTGGTGTTTTGTCTTTTAGTGGGTAGCAGAAAGGGAGAGAGAGAGAGAGAGAGAGAGAGAGAGAGAGAGAGAGAGAGAGAGAGAGAGAGAGAGAGACTTCAGCATCTGTAACGTTAGTCACCGCGTACAATCATTTTGATCTTGTACTGCAAAAGTAAAAGAAAGCAAAACTAAATGGAAAACTGTTTAAAAGCAAAACTGTATTAATTCTGTAGTTTTCTAAACAACACATAATCTACATTAAAATGTGAAAATATGAGCTTGATTTGAAGGGGAAAGAATCATATTGCCATCTAACAGCATGCCATATAGTCAAGAGACCAAAACTAAAACTCCTAAAACATCATTGTTTCCTTTTTTTTATTTCTCAGTATTTACTTTTTTAACCCAAACTGCAGCCTGTGTATTTTATTCTTACAGTTCTGTCAGAAATGTTGGCAGGAGAGGGTTAGCATTCTATCTAAAATTCACACACAGCGCAGGCAAGAAAAGTGATTGATTCAGTCATTTTCCTTGACATATTACCATCTTGCTCCTATGTTCACACCTATAACCATGTATACAGAAATAAAGAATAACTTTATTACACTTTAATAACACGTCATTTCATTATTTCTCTAGCTCAACCACTTCTCAAATATACAAGCTCCACTTATTAAGTTCCACAAAAAGTGGAACAACAATTAAATATATATATCTGTGGAATTCACTCCTCAGAACCTCTGAAATATTACCAATATATCAACTTTTAAATCACAGCTTAAAACAGATTTTTCCTCCGCAATTTCCACCTCTTCTCCTAATGGTATAAATACCTATATCATTCCTCTTTTGTTTGTCTTAGTCTCTATTCCTGATTTAAGGTTTGTCCTTGTTTGCCGGTATTGATCTGTTTCTGTTTGGCATGTTTGTTTATTGTCTGTTGCTTGTTTATTGTTTTTTATTAGACTTAACCCCTTGCCCTATATTATTTTAAATATTTACTTTAATTTATTTACCTTATAAGTAGGAAGGTGTCAGTTGTGAAAGGGTAATATGTAAATAATAATAATAATAATATGTATCATTCACTTCTCTCCAGATTACAGAAACTGCAGTAAAAAAGCAAACATTCAAACATTCTCACACTTGCTCTTTTGATTAGTTCCATCTCCTACTGGTCAGTTTGGAGTTGTTCTTCTTTCACACCTGAAATTGGGGCATGATGAGTAATGGCATATGTATTTACATTCCCTGACAGTTCTGACCTGACACCTCTGACACATCACTGACTATGAACTGTCATTAATTTTAGATTCTCATAAATTGAAGAAAATTTCAAAAATGAGGCTTGGCTTGGTTAGTTTGTTTGCCTCACAGCTCCACGGTCAGGGTTAATTTCCCACCTCACCTCTGTGTGCGTAGTGTTTGCATGTGACCCCATGGTTTACATTGGATACTACATTTTTCCCTGGTGTAAAGACATTATCTGTGGGCTGACTGGCATCTCTAAATTTTGTCTAGTGTATAAATAGCTTGTGAGTATGCTTATGTGTGATTGTGTTTTGTGAGCGTGTCCATGGCACCCCTGCATCAATGCACCACACTCCGCTCTGAGCCCCCTGAAATAGGCTCTAGGTTCCATGCAAACCTGATGGAAGGATGGACGGATTGATGGATGGATTGATACAGTAGATGATTGATGGATGGATCGGGTAGATGGATGGATGGATGGACGGATGGATGGATGGATCCTTAGACGCAGCATTGAAAATTTAGTTAAGATGTTACTGTTTAGTAATTATTAACCAAAAGACTCTTTCACTGCAGGAAAATGTATTGCTATATGACATCTAATTCTAAAAGCTATGTCCTAGTGTTGATTTTTGTGAGCAAACACACAAAAGCACATGAGACAGCAGAAAAAGCATATGTTGTTGTGTCATTGAACTACTGATTTCTACAGATATAATATTGCCATGAAATCTAAGTAAAATCTATCAGTATGTCATTATGGAAATGCCACTAGATCGAACTGAATGAATGCTACCTTTATAAAAAGAACAACAGGTTAATGAAGCATCCTTAATGAAACATATTCAGTAAACTTACCAGTAATTCACAAACAACAAATATGATAAATGCATGAGAATAAAGCAGTGACAACAACATCAACAACAACAACAGCTTTCTCTGAGCTGGGCTTAAATCATTGGCTGGTGCATGTTCTGAGGAATGACCTGACTATCCTGGGGTATTATCAATCTTTCTTGAGATGTTCCAATCTGTCTTGATCCATTGGTCAATTTTACACAGAGGACAGCTATGTGACTTGCAGGTCTGACTCCAGTGATGCTCTCAACATTACACACTTGATCTGTTTATCCAGGGGCAGTCAGGTGAGGGTGTGACAATGAATTAGTTCCCCATTTAAAAGTTCTGGATTATATATCAATCCGCTTGCAGGTTATCTGGTGCAGAGTAGAAGAGTGGTATTGCGTGTGTATGACTAGAGAAAAAAAAGGTTTGTGGGCACCTGAATATCACACCCGTATGTGAATCTTCCTCAAATTCTTACCAGAAAGTTGGAAGCACCCAATTGTGTAGGGCAACTTGTAAGCCTTAGCAGTACAATTTCTTTTCATTGGAACTAAGACATGTTTCAGCATGACAATGCCCCTGTGCACGATGTGAGCTCCATGATGTCATGATCTGACAATGGCACAGTGAAAAAGCTCAATTTCAAGGAGCCACTAAACAGTTTGAGATAAAATGCCTCCTTCCTTGCCCTGACATTACTGCTTGACCTTACTAATGCTATGTCTGAATGGACAAATCCCACAGCCACACTGCAAAACCTAGAAAAAGCACATATAGGTATGATTGTCAGGGGTCCACAAATTTGTGGCCAGTTGGGGACTCCAGCTGTTTGTGCATTATACATCTTTTTTTTTTTTTTTACTGTTATTACAGAACAACAGCATTGTATACATTGACATCTGAAGCATGGAATCACTGAAAGTATGCATGTGTAAAAAAATATAAACTTGATAACACCTTAAAAGGGTTTATTTATTAATAGAGTCTGTAGAGGCACACAAAGTTCCAGTAAAGTTTAAATAAATGACAAAAAAAAATAGCTTTTTTTTTTTTTTTGTCAGGCTTTGCTGACCTTTTGGGATACATTCAATTTGTTTCACTTTTATCTGTAAAGTGCTTTTAATAATGGAGATAAAATTAGCATATTAAATGTGTATTTTAAATAGAAATTGATCAAGAAAGGAAAAACTCCTGAGATGATGTTAGGAAGAAATCTTGAAAGGAACCAGACTCAAAAGAGGACCCATCCTTTTGTGCACCAGATGTGCAATTATGAATAGTTTCCTTTCTATAACTGTACTATATTGCACTAAAAGTGCAATTGCATAACCAGGGAATTCATCCTAGTTACTTCAAAAATGCACAAATACAATTCACCTCAGTTGGAAGGATGTATTCAACAGCTCGCCCCAATACGATACTGTAAATGTGTAAAGATTTGTGTCTACGAAAAGTCTTGGCAAGAATGTGATGATTGTATACTGTAAGTGTACATATCTATCAAATTTAGAATTATAGAACAGAATACATACAATATTTCTCCTAATATCAGTCTGTACCTATGTCACGACCTACCAAAAACACACATCAGTCCAATTTTGGATAGATGCCAAAAATACTTAAAAAACAGAATAAAAGAATAAATGAATATGCAATTTTGCCTGAGTCCATCCCATAAATGTGCAAAATACAGAGTGGTGTCTATGCAAATAGATCACAGTATAAACCTGAGAGTCACTAGAAACAGTGACTGTGTGTGCAATTTAACACAACCTACAAAAAAGCAGGTATTATATTTCTGAAAGCCCATTTCCTCCAGTTAACTATAAAATCGTGCCATTTAATAGGTTTAATAATGAACTGTTTTGAGTTTCTTAGCATTGCCAGTAATATTTTTTAAAGTTGCCTTCATTTTGTTTTGTTTTTTTGTTCACATCTTAAATGCCAGCAGCATATAAATTGTGTCTGAAAATGAACTGAATACACACTGTTTTATTTTGCATGCAGTTTTTTTGACATGCCTGCGCCTTTAATCAGTGTTACACTGGACATGTGATTATGTAGTGTGGTAAGTCTCAGCTTATTCTTGCAGAAGTCTCTTAGATATCTGAACTTGCCACAGCTATATCATAAACTAACCGCATTCACAAAAATCTTATTTGCATATTTGTCAAAATCTAGCAAGTCAGAAGCAATTGCAAAAGGCTTCAATGAAAAAACTACTAAGAAACAAACAAAAGATGGGAAGTGAACCAAAAACTATAGAAACTAAAACAAATAACTAGGCTACAGCAAGAAGAGGCAAGGGAAGGGAAGGCAAGCAAAAGTCCTAAACATGAATACAGAAATGCTACTCAAACGACAACATAACAGAAACCCTAAAACCTATAAAATGCTTGCCAACTATGGAGGGAAGACACAAATCTTAAATGGGGTAACTAATTAAGGGGACACAATGTACACAAACTAATGTGCACAAACACAGGAAGATCACAGAACGGCAGTCTGTGGGTTGGTGGTTATAGTGAATTTGACAATATTGTACTTGTTTGGGATTTTCAATCAGAACCTCAGTGTTAAAATATGGCATGTGATAGCTGGGTATTAAATTGCATACTTTGCATATAAGTCAAGCTTTCGCACTGGGAGATTTGATATGATGTAGTGTTTTACTACATTATATACTAATATATTAATAAAACTGCAGAATAAAAATAAAGTGGAGACTTCTTGGACACATCCTGCAAATGTAGTGTAATGGACAGATGATGATGTTATGATTCATAGTATTACCAATGCTATGAATAGGCAAGGATAGGCAATACCAATCATTTAAGAATGAATAATATATGTTAATGTAGATTTGCCAATGAGATTGATTCCTATGTAATAACAAAGAAGTTACTGCATTGCTCTCTTCTCTTTTCTTTCTCTTTAACTACTTTCTCTTTAATAACTCTAAAACAAATTCTGAAATCTTCTTAAGCTGGTGGACACATGCTTGATCTGCTGTGTCACTAACTTCATGTTGGTTAGACCACAGTTTGTAAAGCTGAGAACGTGCCTGTCTGAGTGCCTGCTGAGCAGCTCTGAAGCACCACAGAGAACTGGGCTTTCTTCCACTTTCCTCTTCACCCTGTACACCAAACACTTTTGGAGCAGGTCAGAACTCTGACACCTTTTTTTCAGATATAACCTAATGACTCTTTGATGGTCGGGTGCATTAGGGATGGACAGATAGAGGACTACCGGGACCTGGTGGATTGGAATGGTGCAGGAAAATCCATCCTCAGCAATCTTTAATGTGGCTAAGACTAAAGAGATGGTGGTTTGGAGGACCAGAAACAGCCGCATTACCATCATGGGTCAGGATGTTTACATGGTTGATACAAACGGTTGATATACTGTACCTTGATGTCCCTCCTGACAACAACATTGACTGTGCACAGAAAACAGATGGGCATACTTTGAGAACCAAATACTGAGGATGCTCAGGTCCTGCAGCAGGATGTTAGAGATCTTCTAACTGTCTGTGGTAGTCATCTTTGCATCAGATTACCAGGGAAATGGCATCAGACCTCTAAGACGCAAAAAATACTAACAAACTAATAATGCAGGTCTGTTCGATCTTTGGTGGCTTTCTGGATGGATTTGAGGTGGACAATTATGCAATTATTATGGACAATAATAATAATCAGCATCCCCTCCATGACCTATTGGTTATACAACAGAGCTCCTTAAGTAAAAGATTTAGCTTGGCTGTAGAAAAAAGCAGTAAAGGAGGTGGTTTGTACCAACAGCGATTTCACTGTACGACATCTCATCACTGTACCAGGACAATATTTTTCACAGATCCAGTTTTAGTATAAACTCACTTGTATAACTGCATAAGCAGCCACTTTACTTCTATTTTTATTCTGCTTTATTGTATTTTTTCATATATACAGTACTCTACTGTATGTAACACTGTATATTCCTGTTCATTTACTCATCTTTGCATGACAATGTTTGCACTGCATATATCTACAATGTTTGCACAAATCTGCACTACCACATCACACTATTACACCATGCCATTCTGATATCTCTTGCTCACTCATTTTCTACCGCTTACTCAAACTACTCGGGTCACGAGGAGCCTGTGCCTATCTCAGGCATCACATCGGGCATCAAGGCAGGATACACCCTGGACGGAGTGCCAACCCATCGCAGGGCACACACACTCTCATTCACTCACACACTACGGACAATTTTCCAGAGATGTCAATCAACCTACCATGCATGTCTTTGGACCGGGGGAGGAAACCGGAGTACCCGGAGGAAACCCCCGAGGCAACGGGGAGAACATTCAAACTCCACACACACAAGGCGGAGGCGGGAATCGAACCCCAGCCCTGGAGGTGTGAGGCGAACATGCCACCCACTAAGCCACCATGCCCCCCGCTCATTCTGATATCTATTTTTCATAATTTTGTTTTATTTATAATAAATTACTTTATTATACTTCTAATTCTCTGTGCTGCTGTAAAAGGTGATTTCCATCTGGGATTAATAAATTCTCTCTCTCTCTCTCTCTCTCTCTCTCTCTCTCTCTATCTATCTATCTATCTATCTATCTAATCTATCTATCTATCTATCTATCTATCTATCTATCTATCTATCTATCTACTGTATCTATCTAAATTTGCTGTCTAATATTTCTGTGAGCAATTCTTCTAGGTTGGAATAAACTCTGACTTGTCACTTGATATGAAAACTCTGTATGTCTCATTTTTTGACACCAGCTGGTTATTTCCACCAAGATATAGAGATCTGTGAGTAAACTCATGTCATTATGTCATAATGAAATATTACTACAAACATTTCACAGAGCTGCACTGGGCACACTTTTGTGCCACTCTGCACCACATTACCATGTGCACAGATGGTCAGGAAAATAAATAATCTAACCCAGTCTTACACCTTGTAAGTGCATGTGCCGTATAATCATAAAACTAGAGCCCTATAAGTAACTGAGAACAAAGAAGATAAAATGCATTATAATTTCTTTCATGGCTGGCCACACTTTTTCAGTCTAAACTCACTCTTTTACAGCTGTGCTCTGCTGCATTGCCTCCTGCTCCACTGAGCATGAAAATACCAAAAATACACACCCTAACCATCTTATGCCTTTTTTCCCGTTCGACTATGCTGATGAAAATAGGGGGTCCTAATATTAGTTGTGACTTTTTTTGCGGTCCTGCAAACAGTAGAGTGCCTGCTGAACAGCAATCAGTGCAGGGAAGAACACACACATCCAAATGAAGCTTTAATTAGAAGTCAAATGGAAAACAAACAGGTCAGAGGTGGCAACAACAGGAAAAAGCAATTAATTATAATAGTATAATCATTTACCTTGTCATGTTTGACACATTAAAATGCAGAAGGTAGTCATTAAACTGATTTGATGAGACTTGTGTTGTTGCTTTGTACATCTGCATTACACTAGGGTACTTCTTCACACTTTGGAATACATAAAGAAGCAGGAGTTTGAGAACTCAGAATAGAAAGAGCTTTTTCAGTTACAGACCACCTGCTGTCAGCAGGCTGTTGAGAGAAACAGCACCTTTCCCCTGTTTTCCCATTACCTAATAATACCCACACGCTCTTTACTAGCATTGGACAACATTCACCTTCAAGTTAGTTTCGGGCATTTCCCTTTGCACAATATGTTACCTCTTTGGGTTTTTTCCTCACAGTAGATGTATAAAAAAATGATACTTTAAGAAGTCTGTGTAAAAGCTATGCATGTTAAAATAAACATTATGGCAGGCTTACATGTATTCCCTAGCAACAGACTATATATGACCATGCATTGATATCCCTGGACTGGTAAACAAAAAGTTTATATAACTGAAATCAGTACACTGGCTTTTTATTCTTCAGACGTATATGTATGCTTCGAATATTACATTTAGGGTTCATTTAAGTGACTATTCATTTTACCTTTGCCATTTGGTACAATAGTAAGATTTTCTAGGGAACTACAAATATTTTGTCTCCTACAAAGCTGCTGCCTGTCCCACACAAACAAGGTCATGGTTGAAGAGTGTAAGGCAGTAAGTGTGAGAGATAAATCCAAGATTGACGTAAGAGCAACCTACATGTGATAAATCAGGGGGACACATGCTCTACACTCATCCCACACAGGATGAATTAACTCACCCTCTGCTCCATCTGGTTCCATGTGTGTGTTTGTGAATGTGTGTGTCTGTCTGTGTGTGCGTGGGTCCATATTTTTTGATTCACTCGTGTGGTGGGTGGTTTGGCAGGCGGATGTATTTGCATGCTCTCTGTCCCGCTGTTTAATTTGAAGATGTAATTGATGTTGGCATTGAAGACTCTAGACGCAGTGCTGAGCTCCATACTGTGCCTTGGGCTCTTCTCTTTTTTTGTATGTGTTTTATTTTATCTTGCTTTCTGTACTGTTTGTGAAGGTTTTAAGAAAGACTTTAAGTAGTACAACAGCAACAACACCAACAGCCACAATGGCACCAACAAAACAACAGCAGCAATAACAACAAAACACTGACAGCAGCAGCAAAAACAACAAAACAGCAGCAATAACAATAAAAACAACAGCAGAAGCAACAACAAAACAACAGCAGCAATAACAACAAAAACAACAGCTGTAGCAGCAGCAACAACAACAACAACAAAAACAACAACAACAACAACAATAATACATCATTTATGACTGTTTAAAAACAGCCACAGCTGACACAAAGTGCTGTATACCATAAAATACAAATAAATAAATAAATAAATAAATAAATAAATAAATAAATAAATAAATAAATAGTAATATATAAAATAATAGCAGTAATAATTCATGATTATACTAAAAATATGTTTTTTATTAAAAACATTAACAACAACAAAAACAGCAACAGCAGCAGCAAAAACAACAAAACAATAGCAGCAAAAGCAACAAAACATCAGCAGCAATAACAACAGCAGCAATTACAAAACAACAGCAGCAAAAACAACAAAACAACAGCAGCAAAAACAACAAAACATCAGCAGCAATAACAACAGCAGCAATTACAAAACAACAGCAGCAAAAACAACAAAACAACAGCAGCAAAAACAACAAAACAACAGCAGCAAAAACAACAAAACGACAGCAGCAAAAACAATAAAACATCAGCAGAAGCAACAACAAAACAACAGCAGCAATAACAACAAAAACAACAGCTGTAGCAGCAACAAAGTGCTGTATACCATAAAATACAAATAAATAAATAAATAAATAAATAAATAAATAAATAAATAAATAGTAATATATAAAATAATAGCAGTAATAATTCATGATTATACTAAAAATATGTTTTTTATTAAAAACATTAACAACAACAAAAACAGCAACAGCAGCAGCAAAATCAACAAAACAATAACAGCAAAAGCAACAAAACATCAGCAGCAATAACAACAGCAGCAATTACAAAACAACAGCAGCAAAAACAACAAAACAACAGCAGCAAAAACAACAAAACAACAGCAGCAAAAACAACAAAACATCAGCAGCAAAAACAACAAAACGACAGCAGCAAAAACAATAAAACATCAGCAGCAATAACAACAGCAGCAACTACAAAACAACAGCAGCAAAAACAACAAAACAACAGCAGCAAAAACAACAAAACATCACCAGCAAAAACAACAAAACGACAGCAGCAAAAACAATAAAACATCAGCAGCAATAACAACAGCAGCAACTACAAAACAACAGCAGCAAAAACAACAAAACAACAGCAGCAAAAACAACAAAACAACAGCAGCAAAAACAACAAAACAACAGCAGCAATAACAACAGCAGCAACTACAAAAAACAGCAGCAAAAACAACAGCAGCAGCAGCAATAACAGCAGAAGCAACAAAAATAACAACAGCAACAAAACAACAGAAACAACCAAAAACAATAATAACTGAAACAAACAACCCCTCTTATTATCAGCATTAGTACTATTAGTATTACTATTATTATTATTAGTAGTAGTAGTAGTAGTAGTAGTAGTAGTAGTAGTATTTTTTTTTTTATTGTTAGTTATTAGTCACTTCCTTAAAACCAAATTGTCCTGTCCCCATAAAATCATGAGACAACATAATCTCATAAATCAGTCCTAGGACCTCTGCTTTTCTCGATATACATGCTTCCATTAGGGAACATCATCAGAAGACATGAGATTAGTTTCCACTGTTATGCTGACGATACACAGTTATACAGTATATCTCATCAAAACCAGATGAAATAGCTAAATTGTCAAATTAACTTGTTAGAGAGATAAAAGATTGGAGAAAGACATACTACTTAGAGGAATGTACTGTTACTAGTAGCTCGACAGTGAAAGACTTGGGTGTTTGGGTGTTTTGAAAATCATATCGCCAATACTACAAAAACAGCCTTCTTCCACCTTAGAAACATTGCCAAGCTGAGAAACATTCTGTCTGTATCTGATGCTGAGAAGCTAGTTCATGCATTCATGACCTCTAGACTGGACTATTGTAATGCATTACTAGGTGGTTGTCCTGCATCTTTATTAAATAGGCTACAGTTAGTCTAAAATGCAGCTGCCAGAGTTCTCACTAGGACAAGAAAGTATGACCATATAACCCCAATTTTATCATCTCTACACTGGCTACCTGTTAAGTTTAGAATTGATTACAAACTGCTGCTACTTATGTAAAAGGCTCTAAATGGTTTAGCTCCCATGTATCTAACTAGTCTTCTAACACGTTGCAATCCTTCACGCTCTCTGAGATCAAAAAAATTCAGGACTCCTGGTAGTTCCCAGAATATCTAAGTCTACTAAAGGTGGTAGAGCATTTTCTTATTTAGCTCCCAAACTTTGGAATAGTTTTCCTGATAGTGTTCGGGGCTCAGGCACACTTTCCCAGTTTAAATGTAGATTAAAAACTCAGACGTGCACATGGAACATCCCATAATATTGTGCACAATTACATCAGACATGCAAATATCATGAACCGCAGCTGTTATTCCCTCTCCACTACTTCTCTCTTTCTACCAATTCAGAGGCATCCAGAAATTTTACCAGCTCCGATCATCTTCCGTGCGATGAAAATTTGGGACCTCCACTGAGATGAGGCCGCCTCTGAGAATCCTGAGGCATCTAGAGATCTACCAGCTTCAGTTAGACTCTGCGATACTATAGAGGAGATGTGAACTCCATGTGATCTTTTGCATCAATACAACATTTGTCAGACTGTATATTTATAATCACACCCACCAGTGTCACCCATATGAGGATTGGGTTCCCCTTTGAGTCTGGTTCCTCTCAAGATTTCTTCCTTTACCATCTAAGGGAGTTTTTCCTTGCCACTGCTGCCTGAGTCACCTCAGACTTGCTCATTGGGGATAAATACATACACATTTAAATAGATCTAATACAGTATTATTCTTGAATTTTGTATTCTATTAATCTGTATATTATTCTTTATATTAAACTTTTGTTCTATGTTTATCTTCTGTAAAGTTGCTTTGAGACGATGTCAACTGTAAAAAGCGCTATACAAATAAACTTGAATTGAATTAAATTGAATTTAATCTGTCTCTGGACTTTGCTCAGGTTTGATATTTAAATGACAGCTTAAATCTCTATTGCCGGTCTATCTGGCAAGATATTTTCCTAAATACCATAATGTCTTGATAGTTCTGTCACTTTCTAGCTCCTTCTGAATGCAAACAAGGTCACTCAAACCCAACGGTGAGCTCCTGTCTGACCTTTGTGTCTTGTTCATTGGACTAGGCTTCTCTGTGAGAATTTAATATGAATAATGTGTTCTTTAATTGTGCCAAGTTTAAAATCAGCCAACAGCTGTCACACTCAAGCTGGGTCACAAATGCAGAATACACAATGCACTGATACAGATGGGGTCCCTCATTTCACTGTGAAAAACTGCAGTGCCTTCCAGACACAGCACTCTTTGTAGGCAAAATTTTGCTTATTTACATATATTTCAGTAAGAAACTGTAGTAAAAAAAAAAACTTTATTTCCCATAAGAATTATTTCATGTTATCTTAAAAAAAATACATACTGAATTTCCTTTTCTTATAAGTGTTGAATAAAACATGACACAGGAGTGTGCTGTAATAGAAAACTATTCAATTACCTTCCAATAACTGCACATGCTAAAGAGTATTTTATTTTTCTTAGACCATAGCATTATTTTTAATTACTTTAAGCTGGTATAACACACACACATTGTGACCCTATGAAAAAAAAAACCTATTAATTATGTTATTAATTATATATAAATAATCAACTACAGAGTGAAATGATGTAAAACGTACTGGAACATGATTATTTTTTAGCAAATATCAAGAGCAATCCAGTGGTGTTTTAATTCCTATTCCAATTTCCCTTTTTTATGATAAAGGTAACATACAGCATTTAGTAGAAACCCTTATCTGAAATGACTTGCATTTTTTTGTATTCAATTTATACAACTGAGCAATTCAGAGTTAAGGGCCATGCTCAGGAGCCCAGCAGTGGCAGCTTGGTGGACCTGTGATTTGAACTCATGACCTTCCGATCAGTAGAACACCTTAAACACTAGGCTACCACATACCACATGCTATACAAATAATGTGAAAATTATATAGAATGTTATGAACTTTATAAAACATCAAATGTGCTAGACTTTATCAGCATTATAAAATGTAATAAGTAGCTGAGAAAACAATTTGATGGGCCTCTTATCAGTAAGAGTATATAAAGGTAATAAGTGTAGACCGTGGATGTCGAACTTGCTAACCTAACCGTTAGAAACCTTATCTTAAGAAAAAAGGCTAATCATATCTAAAAAAAACTGTTTTATATGATGGATACAACACAAGCATCCAAGCAACCCTTAACAATATGAGAATATACAATGACCCCTTCTTATACAATAACTAAATGTTCCAAAGTGTTTATTTCCTTTTATAACTATAATACAACCACAAACCAAGTAATCACAAAGTCTACAGTCCTGAAGATCTTGACTAAGCTCCGACAGTTGTTATAAAAGCAACACTGTGCTTGTATGCAGAAAGAAAAATGCAAAGCTGGATACAGTAAGAACCTGATTAAAGTGTTTGATTTCTGCCATTAAAACGTCACTGAGATTTAAAGATGAAACACTTGACCTGCTTTTACTTTTCTTATCTAGTAAGTTATAGAGTGCTTCCCATAGACAGCATTAAAATACCTAATTCTATACACAACACATTGCACTATAGATGTGTCAGGGGGGGGAGATTTGTGCTGTAGCACTAACAGGGAATGATAAAAAATTGATTATCCGGGGTTCAAAGCTGTGGAGGCCGTCATTCTAGCACTACAGAATCTTTGCCTTGTCTGTTTGCTGTGTATTTTTGTTGTCACAATCTGAGTACAGGTTCTAGGTTGCAGTTACTAGATCTTGTAAATATGTCACGTCTGTTGATAAATGCTGTCAGTGCGTTTGCTAAGCACAGTGTTTACTCCATTTTACATCTGTACCAAAAGTGAAAAAAAGCAGTGTTTTTGTTTGGGTATTTACAAAGGGATTGGAAATGCCACGGCAGACATAGTAACAGTACTGTAGGTTCAGTGGTATTGCATCATTTATTTGCATGTAAAATGAATTTATGTGCAAGTAAAATGAAGCTTAGAAGCATAAATTAGCCTTGGATATTGACAAGTCTTTTCAGATGTTTTTTTTTTTCTCGAAAAATGAACAAAATATTACAGAATATTTAACTGCAATATATTGAACTTTGTTAAACTTTAAAAAGTATGTAACATTTTGCCCATTCTGTATTGTTTGCTCATATACATGTAGCTCAATTGTACATTTTCTACATACAATTCCAAACAATATCCATTTCTTATTGATTTCTTACAGAGTTTAAGAAGGAGAAGGTTAAGTTTTCATCTCAATGAAAGTTTTGTACTGTATAAAATTGTGTGACAAATAAAATATTACATTTTAACTACACTTTCAACTTTCAGAACATCCTAGAGATGGAAAATGCTTGGAAAATGCTTTTTTATACTATAGAATTATTTTAGCATATTTATACTTTACTTGGGTTTTATTGAAATTGAATACTTTATTACATTTTTAAGAATGTTATTTTTTTTACTTTACCTTTTACTTAATTTTTTATATTTTATTTAATTAAAACTTAATTTTTATTTAGACCTTTCAAGCATTACAAAATCTCCTCTCTCATCCAGGTAATGAAAGTCCACTCGGATCAATTGAATAAACTCAGCTTAGCATCCGGTCATTTCGGCCAGTTCATCACTTCCTGTGACCTTCGCCTGCAAAAAAATGTGTATATAGCACTGTATCTGTGTGTGCTTGACTACGGAGAAGCTACTGTTCTGCAGAGAGGTCCTTGAGAACTCCTCAGTAAAACATAATGTTTTTAAAGACCCTCTTCTAATGGATTTTAGATAACAAATAAGTGATTCTTTTCATATGACAAAATGACAAACTTAATTTTCATCATTTTAAAATTTAAAATCTACTTTATTTTTAGCTGAGTACATTTAAAAGCATCGTTTTTGGCCGAGTACATAATTGAGTATGATTTTGAATCATTATCTACATTACTTTATAATTTCTCTCCACTTTTGCTACCTCTGGCTACAACCATTGATCATCTACAGTATAAGGAGTCATTTTCCAAAGAGTCTAGCATTGCAATAACAATGCAAAGTCATGTTTATTTCTTCATTATCAGCATTAATACTCTTTGTTCACAAAAAGTCTCTCAATAATCAGGCCTTAACCTCATTTGCATAAGCACTTGATGGCTGTTGTGCTGGATAATTACTTGTTCTCATCCTCTTGTATCTCAAACACTCAAACTACTGTCCTTTGTTTAATTCATATTATAGCATTGTTACAGCATTTTTCTATGAAATGTTTCTCTTTTTTCAATTGTTCATTACATTTATATCCTTGTATCTTAGTGCAATATGCCATTTTAATAATAAGCTTTTTATTACATTACAGTCTTACTCATAAGGATAGTGAAGTTTAAGTGCCATGTTTGGGTGCAATTTGGGATGAATAGTGCAGGAAATGATGCATTGCAAGCAACTAGGAGCCAAACCTAATGCAGAGACTGAATTAAATTGCCCAGTGCAGCTGATCTATTCTCAATTCCTTGAGTTTGACAGATGCTATAAATATTCACTGCTGTAAAGTCTTTAACATCTATGGATTTTTTTTTCTTCCAGATTTGGTCAGGCTGTTTATTGTATTTAATGTGTATTGTCTAGTTTTCCCTAATATCCTGTGTTATATACTGTAGTGCTATACAGCACTATTTCTAGTCTATTTGTATATTCTATAGCAATATCGTGGCCTTCTCTCTTCATGTTTGCTGCACCAAAGACCTCAAGGCAATGTTTTTTGTTTGACTGAATTTGTGTATATGGAGGCCATGACAATACAAACAAATTTGACTTTAGGTGAAGTTAAAACCTTAAGATGAGCTTGCTCTTTAGTTATGGCCACTTAAACCAGTGCATATACAGTATCTTACACGGTACAATAACGTAGACTGATGGACTGGAAATGGTAGCCTGAAGTCAGGCTGATGTTGACGTCCAGACATCGGCAAAATGCTCCCAACACCCCCAAGAGGTGAACTGTACAGTACGTCCCAATCTGACCCAATGTCCTTCAGGAACGCCGAAAACTAAAAATGTGGTGGAAAAGTGTTTGGGCTATTTCCATGGCTGTGGGTAAGATTTTTATGTGTATGAATCTACAGGCTTTAGAAAACCAATCTACGATGACCAAGATCATTGTGTATTCTTGAGAGTTCGGAAGGTCGGTGAGGAATTCCACAGCCAGGTGACACCATAGGCGTTGTGGTTTGGGCAGAGGTTCCAGTAGGTCTGCAGACAGTTGACTGGGTGTTCTGGTTTGAGCACACAATTGCGCATGCTTTCACAAAGTCCCACAAGTCTTGCACCAGAGTGGGCCACGCAAAAGGCTTCTTGGACGAGTAACGTGGTTCAGTGGAGTCCTCTGTAGGACATGCTGGAGGATCCCATTGTATGAAAGGTATAATTGCTGATGGGGGCAATATCGGTTAGGGTGTCGGAGGGTGGTGCTAGGGATCATGGCAATGTGACAGGGCATCTGCTTTATTATTTTTGGAACCTGGGTGTTTCTTGAAATGGGTGTTTAGCTCCATCCAGCCAATGCGTCCATTCCTCTAAGGTTGCTTTGATTGCTAACAGTTCCTGGTTATCCATGCCATAGTTGATTTCTGCACTGGTTAGCTTTCTCCAAAAAAAAAAAAAAAGGCTCAAAAGTTTACCAAGGTGACCTTGTCTGGACTGGTCCTATTCTGTAGCTCGAGGCATCGAATAGCCACTTTTAAAAAAAAAAAAAAATGTATACACCCAACTGCAGCTCACACACCAGACAAGAAGACACTTCATGTTTTTTTCCCTGGAAATTTATATGGCAGACAGAAAAATAACTGTCCACATTGACAAACTGACATATTTTATCTTGTATAACATCTGTAGTTTCATGGAAGAAAAAACAAAAAGCAGAGAGGCAATTCTCTAAAAAAGAATGGTTTTCTCAGATAGTGATTTTTTTTCTTCCTCCGGCTGCTCCCTGTTCGGGTCGCCACAGCAGATCACGTGGTCCACATATTAGATTTGGCACAGGTTTTACACCAGATGCCCTTCCTGACACAACCACACCATTTTTATCCAGGTTCGGGACCAGCACTGAGAATTAACTACAGAATTCAGTGGCTGGGTTAGCGTCCTTAACATGAATCGAGCCGGAGCCATGGCAATGAGAGCGGGATCCTGCCACTGGACCACCTGGGGTCTTTTCTCAGAAAGAGATTAAAGCATAACATTCCTATTAATGAATGTTATAATATATAACATAATATTAATTTAGTTTTGAGAATGAAGGATGTAGGTCTGGACTTTTCAAGGCACGGTTATTACATGAGGTTACTACCTGATAAGTCCCTGGGATTTTAGCACCATCTTTGCTATGTCTTTGAAATCCTAGGGTTATCCTAGGATACATATCTAACTTCATCCTACATATCTAACTTCAAAATGGCAATCACCTTTCTTTCTTGAATTAAATGTGAAGGACAAAGTACACAAATGCACATGTCTGCGTGAGCCTCTTGACTGGCTACTTTTCTTCAGAGCTTTAAGTTTCTTTCTACGAGTAGCTGGCTTAGAGCCAATTCAGCTGTAGATCGCTTGTAAAAGATCCCTTTGTCTTGGACTCCGCCCAATATAATCAATCAATCGTGTCCTGACAGTGCTGACAAAGTTGTGGTGCGGTTAACGTCTCCTACACAGCAGGTCACTAAGGAAACTATTACAGTTATGACATAGGACACAGGCAGTGCTATGGTTTTCAATGCTACAAATATACGGATTTAAAACTATATATGTAAGGAATATAACTCGGTGAGGAATGATGTTTGTGTGTGTAAAAATGAGTGTTTTATTTATTAATAAACAACCTGTCAACTGTTGATAGTTACATTTTATTGGACTTGTGGGAGTCCCACAAGAAAGATTAATTCCTGATATCATTTATGTTATAACGGCTTTAAACAGTCGTTTCCTCGTCATCCTCTCTTTACTTCTCGCTCTTAATCAGACAAAAAAATAATAATAATACAACGTTTCAAAAATTATGAGTTTTTTCTTTGTTAAATAAAAATACTAGAATAATCAGTATTCAGTAATACATCAGTAATCTTAAAATAAACGGAACAAGTGCATTAACATAAACTTGTTTATTTAAGTGGTTAGAGCAGTTGTTAAATAAATAAATCAAAGTAAATAAATAAAGCAACAACTTCTGATCAGATTTTGGGAATTCGACAAAGGCAGTGAAATTATGCTAAATATTCTATCTTCTGGTTTCACCTCCTACTGAAAAAGAAACTTTTCTTTTCAGCTGGTGAGAGACGATTGTAACGTCCCATTTCTCTGGAAAATGTCTGTACTCATCCAGCCAGCTAATCATGTGGCAGCAGTGCAATGCATAAAATCATGCAGATACAGGTCAAGAGCTTCAGTTAATGTTCACATCAAACATCCGTATATGGAAAAAATTGCATCTCAATGATTTTGATTTTGGCATGCTTTTTGGAGCCAGGCAGACTGGCTTGAATATTTCAGAAACTGCTGATCCATGTAGCTGCATTTCTGTGGATGGAAATGTCTTGTGGATGAGAGCGGTCAGAGGAGAATGGCCAGACTGGCTTAAGGAAGTTTACAGTAACTTAATGCAACTGTGGTAAGGAGAACAGCAACTTAGAATACACAACATTCTTTACCTTAAAGTAGATCCTGTACCACAAACAGCAGAAGATTACATTGAGTTCCTCTTTTTCACATAAGATCAGTGATATGAGGCTACTTTGGGCACAGGCTCAGAGAAATTTTACAGTGAAGTCTTTATTTAATCTTCAAACCCATTCTAATGTATGATACAACCATCACATGAAGGTCTTGGTCTGTGTATGCATACGTGTGTGTATGTACTGTAGGTGAGGAAAAGTAGGAGAAACCACTGCTCAGCGCATGTGTATTTTTTTTTTTTTTAAAAACCCTACATGTGAATATATTCATTTATTTATTTATTTTCTACATACTGCATTTATATTTCTCAATAAGTAGGAATATTAAAATGATCTACACCATTTCAAAAATAGGACTTCTGTAGCTACATATAAAGCTGCCATCATCCAGCAGCTCACCATTTAAAGTGTGACATAAAACGTGTTAGGCAGACATGCATTTGTTTCCTCATTGAACTGATGCTGCATGTCAAAAACACTCAGAGAGCTCTGAGTGTCTGGACAGCCCTAATCTAGCAGACGGGGAAGCACATTCTTCTCTGAGTGGACATTTAGAAAGTGAGATGGCTGTGCAGATTGAGTAGTTTGTGAAGAAAATCAAGGCCATTCATGCTCCAATTTACAGCTGAAATAGCATCCGTCTGAGATGGAGAGGCTTCCACGGCTTCATCACAGCATGCTGAACAGGCCGGTGAGAATAGCCCGTTCTTCGATTATCTCATCACCAATACCAGGCTGTCTGCTGTCATGCAAAACACTAAAGGTTGTAAGCACAATCAATGTGTAGCTAAAAACCTCCCATAGTATTGGATGATAATATAAAATGGTCTTAAACTACTGTATATGCATTAAAACCAGCTCTGGGAAACATGCCATGTTTACACAACTGAAGCAAGTGGTAGATCACAGTAAATCATATCTGTTGGATATCATTACACAACTATGTATTCTGTGAATTTTCAGTTCTGAAGATACTGATTCATTTTCTGTAACGGCATAGCTTTAACAATAGTGGTGAAAAACACAGTGAAATTGATGGATGCAGCATCTGTAGTTGACGGATAATTGAACGACTATTTGTCTAAGAAGCAGCTTACAGTTACTATTAATAAGTTTATAAATAATTACTTAGTTATTATTAGTTATTATGTGTTTAATATATGTAGTAAGCACTTTATTGAAATATTAAAAAAAAACTGATTTGCAATAATGCACTGATTGCTTTGTATATTTAAGCTACACAAAATACAGTACCACTGTACAGTTACAATATAATGTGCAACGATAAATTTAACAGCTTCAGACTTAAACATAAATAAAAACATAAAAAATCAAAGCATGCCTAATGTGCATTATTTGTTCTTCATTTAAAAAAATCTTGCTTTAATTTTTGTAGTGAAATGAATTTTTGTATAAGAAAAGGAACATCTACATCGTGCTCCAAATAAAGTAACTTGAATGCACTTTGCATAATCATTATGACTTCCCAACTCGTAAATGCAAACCTCCCAGAAAAACTGAATGCGCAGTAACAAAATGTACGAAAAATCAAGCCTGAGAATAACCAGTTCAAACAGCATGTTATTATTTAACATAGAAAAAAACTATTGTTGATACGAAGGTAAAACTTACTGCAAGAAGATGTTTATTTAACATTTATGGAAAGAGTCTCAAGTGTCAGCACTTTGTAACAGCCAGCACGTCTTCTCTCCATTGGAGAATCCAATATGGAGGCAAGCAATATTTTTGCTGTCTTATTAACTTCAAGAGAGAGAGGAAGTAAAGAATCAGATGTTTATAGTAACATGTAAATATAACAGGAATTGACTTATCATGAACACGGCACAGCAGCTATAAATGCTTAAACAGCGTGACAAGTTTTAGTATAAAATAAAGGGTTAACATTTTCAGAGAAAATAATCAACTTCATAAAATAATTTAGCTAAGGGTGATAAATTTATCTCTGTTTCATGCTGAGCTGCATCACCTAATCATGCCACTTTGCATTTTATTCTTTAAAAAAGGAACTGATTTTATTTATTTAGTTGACAAATCTTTGACAAATGACTACAAGGCCTGAGAGATGACAGTATTCATTACATTGTCATATCAACATTGACATATCATATATAACACTTCAGTCTGAAGTGTTCTCCTGTTATTCAGTGATTTTTAAAAACTAAACCTTAACAAAGGCGTCGTACTGGCTCAATGCCCATGAAATTGGCCACTGGAACAAGTTTCTTTTTGGGAGGATGATAAAAGCTTTGTGTAGACTGTCCCTGGGAAAAGTGTCCTGCAAAAATGTTTTCCCCCCAATCACAGTGGTTGTCTGTGCCAAAGCTCTGAATGAAAGCCCAGGAGCCACAAAACTCAAATGCAAAATGACAGCTGAAGAAATAAAGGCTCAGCTGGGTTCGCTCACTGTGCTCGAGCTGACCTCCCTTTCTCCTCTTTTAACAGATCCTGTTATGATTTGTCTCTGAAGCACAGAAAAGGGAGGAAATAGGAGTTCAGATATGCTCCTTAGAACCATTGTTGTTTTTTAACAAGATTACATTATGAGTGGATAGAGCTTGTCTTTAATTCAATGAATTTAAAATGATTGTTACATCAACTTGTCATTCAAGTGACATACCATATTTTGTGAATTATTAAATGCTTTCACAGGACTAAAATGAGAGAAACTTATGACATTTTGTTATAGTGGCAAGAAAATAAATAAAGTATGGCCAAAATGGGTCAGAAAGACAGACTGACTCAGTGGAGAAAAACCATTAATGGAACCGTATACAAGTAACCTACACAAAGCAATACAAAAATCTAGAGCTGTCATCATAAGGTCAATAAATAAACATATATTAATATGTAACTTAAGCTTTCATTCTGATTACTTAATGCATGCATTAATCATCAAGCATATAAAGTCAATGGTATCATACATAAATAATAATTAATAATAGCACTAATTAATTATAATGTTGTTAACCCATGGTATTAATTACCAATAATAATAATTAATTAATAATTATAATTATTAATTAATTAAAATCATATTAATTAATTAAAATCAACAGTAATAAGATTCATTGTTAAGGCCTAATTTTAGATTTTAGAAAGCATTAGTCTTTATTCACTCTTAAGTGAATAAAGACTAATGCTTTCTAAAATCTAAAATTAGGCCTTAACAATGAATCTTATTACTGTATCCTATAAAACAGTCCTGACTGTGTACTCAAATGGACCAGGATCTTATGAAAGCAACATCACACCCATAGTTCTAACATCATGCAAATAACTTAAAGTTACTCAAATTTTTGTGTTGACCGACATGGCGCATACATTTTTTAACTAATGCTTCAAGTCAATATACTAATTCACAAGATAACAATGATAGCACTTTAGTAAGTTGCACAGTATATGGAGTTTAACCATCTGCATCTGCATTTCCATTTTGAGCTCCAAATATCTGTATCTGTAAACCTGACATAAAATGGACATGGCCTAAACTGTAAAAAAAAAAGTAGGAATGGTATCACTGTCAGCATGGTGTGTGAAATCCGGACTTTGTTTTTTAACCCTGCTAATGCAGTTTTTATTTCTGTTTGTACCAACCTGTGATGTTAAGTTGGTTCTAGTTCTCAAACTCCTAATTTAAACCACCATAACCATGAGCAGGCAGTTACTAAGGATGCAGTAACTGCCTTCATTGTGCCCACATGCCTCCTCTGATTGCTCACTTACATAACTATTTCATTGCACCCTGTAGGGCAACAGTCCTGAATTGCACTTCTAGTCTGAACGGGATGTACTGTGAACCTTTCTAGTAAACTGCCTAAAATAATAATTATGCTTCTCTTATTTAATCTCCCTTTAGGACACATTACCCATTCAATCCAAATAATGTATTTGTATTTTTATCTGGGTTTGTATTGTTGGTTCGTGATGGGCTAATAATTAGTGTGTATACTAATTTGAAAGCATTTGTAGCGTCTGGTACAGGTCATTTAGATTCCAGGTCCTAGGCACCCTAAACTTCAGCATCTAATCTTCAATCAACCGATGAGCAACCCAGTTTTACACACACAAACACAACTGGCTCCAGAATGACTGGAGCCTACACAAAGACCAGATAACCCCATGCGGCTTCTTTGATTGAACTCATAGGGGCCCTCAACCAGCACACACACACACAACACAATGAGACATTCCTTTAACTAATAAAACAAGTAGGTAAGATACTCTAAGATTCTTATTCTTATAACCCTGTTGTAATGTGTTTCTTCTGTTAAGGCTTGCCTGACTTAAAATTATTTGCTCCTTACTTTCCTGACAAGGGTGTATTTTATTCATGTGTCAGAAAACAACATTGTATTTAACATCAGTTATACTCTAATTACTGATCATGGCATGTTAATGTATACCTGTTCTAATGGTGTATGCCAATTTAAGGTCTGATGTCAGAATGTATACGAAGCTATCGTTTTCTTCTTATATTACTTCCCTAATGAAAGTGCATTTTGTTTTGTGTTTCATTTTTGTTTCTTTGCCTTTATAAGAACATAATATCGTATTAACATCAGTTACCCTTCGATTACTGATCTGTGTATGTAATGTACTGCTGCCTTTATACCGTCATTACCCTTCATGTTTAGTATCCAAATGACCACAAAATTATCGGTTACTCGTTTTTCAAACAATGGTGTATTTTATTTGAGCACAAAAGGTGCCATACTGTCTTAATACACCTTGGATAAAACTTTAAAGTCATCTAAAAGTTTGATAGCTAAACCATGCCCACAGACACCTGAAACAAAGGGAGTTTTCCGAAATCTTGGCCGTAGTATTGGTAAGTATTTAAAGTATAACCTTTAAATTGTCACAAACACCACCAATCCGTGGTCAGACTTTCGGAACAGCTTGGAGACGACTCCATCTTCCTTCAAAGACGTTCCAGCAAGCTTCACTTCCAAGAACAACAACTGCTCTGATCTTCAGGAGAACTTGGAAGAACATCTGACCCCGTCCTAACTGACTCTTCAGAAATTTCTTTGTTGCATCCAGACTCTTGTGCAGTAAGCCAATGCAAGTAACCGTTTCCTTTACCAACCAATTTAGATGCGTATTTTAAGTATGAACCTTGTACTGTGTCTTGAGGTGAATTCAAGTTTCCGGTGACGATTTCCATTCCTTTCCTTACTTTCTCTAATTTCTTCTTTCCAGTCTCTTCCTCCCTTTCCCCAATTTTAATTTATTCTGTGTTATTTTATTTTCATCTTCGTTTTCCCTATTTTCTTTTGTAGTTAGTTTTATGTTGTGTTTGTCTCATTCATTAAATGCCATATTTTTGTGCCACAAGTGATTGTCTCTGAGTATCGCTCACAAAATTAAGGTACCTGCAACATCTGGTCTGAACTACATGCTCTATTAAGTTAATTTAATTTAAATTACGGTATAAAGTAAAAGGGGGAGTGAACCTTTCTTGGCCGGGAAGATACCTCCTTCATAGAATTAATAAAGGTTACACGGACTGTTCACCGGACGAACAGACCAAATAAGTGTAACGCTAATTTCAACTTAGGTTAAAATATTTAGTCACTATAACGTGTTATAATTACTCATAAATATTTGCCTTGCTTGGCGAGCCAAAATCGCTACACATTATTATAAGTATATAAATATAATATTTTGATTATAAAATAAAATAAAATAAAAGTATTACCATGAAGCATAAAATACATAACAGTGAGTTAAAACGCAGTCTATTAATGATCTATTAATGGTAAAACATTACTGCTCCAACTGGATGATAATCATAAGTCATGTTGGTAACGCACATACATTTACACAGATGAGCCCATTTGTGACAAACTGGATGTGCCCAAATAACATAATTAAAAGGCTATGCTAATGACCATAATTCATCTGAAATTTCTGCCTGATTAAGAGACCTTTGCATCTCCAGTCTACAGCCTTGGTACCAAATGACCCTGCTCAACAAAACAGTCAGCTCTTCAAGGGCACATGCCCTCATGATGGCATATGGGCCTGGCATCTGCAGCTCAGGCTTTTTGGCACCCCTCTTCCTCCCCTTTGGCCTTCATCTTGGCCATGGTGAATGAGCAAATGCTTAGCTAACTGTAATAAAAATGGAGACAGTACAAAGCTATTTGCTTTTATTTTTTCTGCCACTGCTCGGTGCAGCGAAGCAGCATTTTTGCTGAGCTGACCGATTTGCCACAAACGTGCATCTGCTCCTTAAAACATACACGCACGTGCAGCAATGAAAGAGGGAAAGATTGAGTGAACTGGAGATGAGTGTGTCAGGGCACACTCAGCACCTCTGGCAAGGTCATAATAATATGATTATTTTATTGGACAGGCTGATGGCACAGAATCATCGGGGAGTAAAGGCACTCAAAGCATGCAAACATCCAAGGAGAATGTAACCTCACATATTTTACTTGAATCTTGTTGAATCAACATGGTATAAAAAGTTAATGAGTTTATTCATAGGAAATCCAGCACAACTACAAGCTAAACTGAATTTTCCTTACAGCAACAAGTTTTTACATAAGGTAGAACGAGTGTTAAATATGATGCTTACTCACTCTGCGATGACCTTTTCAAAACTCAGTGCTTATATAAACACAGAGACAAACATAGAGAAATCGTCAAAGAAAATATCCCAAATCTGATAGATTTGGCTGTTTATAATAAATGAGAAAAGAGGCCACAGTGTAAACCGTTCAGATCAGTGAACAGAAACAACCTGCAATTGTGCTAACAGGTCCTTTAGCCGTCAGTTTGATAAATTAATCCATTAACGGGGAAATAAGGAAAGTTTGACAGTTTTAGAAGCTGTGAAGAAATATTACACAATATTTGAATTCCTTAAGAAATAATAAGTTATAAACATCAGTTTAACCTTGTAATCCAGTGCCACAACAGGAAGTAAATCCAACAGACACTCCAAACTTAATACTGTATATAAAAAAAGCTGTTTTATGTGTTATAAGGGTCTTATGATGCTGTATGCAATTACATTTCACATGGCATGCTTCATATTTACACCCTCATTATGCAAAGCTTTATCTGCACTGGAGAACCAGCGTTGTTTCCAGACTCATTATGTCACAGAAAGCTGAGGGAGCAGAACATTGATTTCTAGAAGCCTGAACCCATCGACCATAATAAATCACTCAGAACATTTACAACTAATGTCACAGATGTGTGGAAGTGTATGCTTACCAATATCAGTGCTCTAAAACCTGTAAAAGCAATCAATAACATGAAATGCTGAACAAACACATGAGGATAAAGTACTTGATGTCATTCATATTTCCGGAATGTCTCAGAGTTTTCCTAAAAACTGCTCAAACTGCTCCAATAATCCTTCATGCATGCTGTATTTGCTTTTGCTAATTCCTTAAATGTCAGAAGCCCACGTATACCTACACACTGGCAGACATCTCAGGCAGAAGATAATTCAATCAGTACTAATTATTACAGTGATCAGTAAGATCAGACTTTTTAATAGTGACAAAATATCGCCAACATAGAGTATTTACCAAATAAAATGACATAGCTATTTCAATTAGCCCAAAAGACCCTGGAGGGAAGCTAATAAGCTAATAATTTTCAGAAGAGTTTTAAAGTTCAGGCTTGGCTGGGATTTCAATGCAAATGTCAGACAATCCAATTCTCCCATGTGTCCTTGCAGAGGTTTGACAGACATAGCTAGTGAGGAACTATGCTGTCCTTTCCATTCAAATGAGAATGTAGTAGGGAGGAATCATTAGATGATGCATGAATTCATTCATTCATTCATTCATTCATTCATTCATTCATTCTCTATCGCTTATCCAAACTTCTCGGGTCACGGGGAGCGTGTGCCTATCTCAGGCGTCATCAGGCATCGAGGCACAATCTCACTCACACAATCACACACTACGGACAATTTTCCAGAGATGCCTATCAACCTACCATGCATGTCTTTGGGCCGTTGGAGGAAACCGGAGTACCCGGAGGAAACCCCCGAGGCACGGTGAGAACATGCAAACTCCACACACACAAGGCTGAGGCGGGAATCGAACCCCCAACCCTGGAGGTGTGAGGCGAACGTGCTAACCACTAAGCCACCGTGCCCCCATGATGCATGAATTTATAAGGTAAATCTTTAGATAAATAAAGGCAGCAATCATACACCAAATACTGTACAATCAATTATGGATTAGGTTTCTTATCCATCACAACCACATATGCTTTTGTAACCAAATGTATTTTTCATGGGCCACACTCAGTGCACGAGGCATTGCTTGAACAGGTTCGTATTGTAATGCTACAGTATACAATTACATCCTATACAACTCTGTGCTTCCAACTTTGTGGTAAAAGTTTGAAGAAGAACCACATATGAGTGTGATGGTCAGGTGTCCACATATTTTTAGCGATATAGTGTAACTAGTCATCAATCGATAATATTTAAAAAAGTATTTTTGTCCTTAACGCTGATATGTAAAAGAGTCTGACTCTGTATCATCATTCATAGGCCTACCAAAGAATCTGAACCAAGTTGGTCACATATGAATCAGAGGCTAAATCAAACTGCACATTGCATCAGATTCTGTGCTATCTTCAAATATCAAACCATTGCTTCATAAATTAATTGTATCATATTATAGCAAACACAGCAGAATTGTTAAATATCAAGTCGTTACCTTAAGAATTTAAATCCTATGGTATTGTTTGAAAACTTGAATTTGCATCCCTACATCCCAAGAATTGCCCAAGAACATCATGAGTCAGTTGAAATACAAACACAAACCGCATGAACCCCAACTTTAAAGTGAATATGGTTTCTATACACACCCTCAGTACGTGCACTGATGCACAGATGGGAGCCATGAGATATGAGCCAGACCTCTCTGTCTGCTTGAGTGTAGAAACTCTGAATACACACTCTTTTGTCAACATGTTCATCTGTTTGAAGCTGACAAAAAAAATCAGGAAAGTGTAAACTATTGAACTTTTTTATAAAGCATTTTAATAAACTAAAATGTGAAGTGTTTAAAAAGACTGACATCAACTGGCAAAAGTTTTATGAAAATCAGTATGTATGTTGCACTAAATGCATGGATGACTATGTAATATTTAGCTTTTTTTGTGGTTTTAAAGTGTTTGATATTGTACATACTAATATCAGTATTTTATATAAATGTCTTGCTGTATTTCATTTTTCAAGGGAATAAAAAAATAAAAAAATAAAGAAATATCACACATTACCTTCAAGAATTCCTCTTAAAAAGCAGCAAATGATCCTATTAATAAACCTATTATTTTTTGTTAATTCACAAATATAGTTCAGTGGATCATTCATTTCAAAATGAAGCACTAAAAAAACACCAAATCTGTTAAGTTTAATAGCCTTCAAATGCCCAACATATAAAGAGCCTTATTTGTTACATCTATCCAATTTGGTGCACCATGCAGAAAAGCCCCAGCTCTTAAGTCTTTTCTAGGTTAATTCTCTGACACTCCACTTTAACCCAGGCATGAATGAGGGATCAGCCGTCCCTCGCCTCCTCTGCTGTGTTCTCGGCAGCTGCTCTCGTCTACACGCATCAGCAAATTTCACATTGCTCTGTACACTCGCAAACTGTAAACTGTACCTTTCGTCATCACTGAAGTGGTACCCTTATCTTTTGTATTTTTTATATGTATTTGTCACCTGGAACCATGGACATATCACTTTTTTTTAGAGTGATTTGTTAGAAGCTTTAAGCTGTGTTTGCAGATTGCTAAGTAAAATATATACACTGCTAGTGGTACATCCAGAAAAGGAGGGTGCAGTTTAGTATGAGAGTGTTTCACTGCAAGTGCATTAAGTAAATAATTATATTGGTTAAAAACATACCTTTGACACTACATGCAAAGTTCAGCTACTTCTAAATAATAATAATAATAATAATAATAATAATAATAATAATAATAATAATAATAATAATAATAATATCAAGATTAATACACATTTATTATTAGCAGAAGTAGTCCTACTAGGTAAGTATAAGTAATCATGTCAGCCTAATTTATTGTATTATTTATATTTTTATATCTCTTCCTCTTATTCTTATTCTTCTTACTATTATATTGTATTTGTTCTGTTAGCTGCAACAGCAGTAGTATTTGTAGCAGCTGTAGTACTAGTAGTGGCAGTACTAATGTATGGTAGTAGTAGTAATAGCGGAATTAATAACAGTTTTGCTACTATTCATAGAAGCTATTGTAATGTTAATAGTAAAAGTAGTAGTAGTAACATTTTAACTAGTACTGATAGCAGATATAATATGAGTAGTAGTAACATCTTAACTAGCACCAATAGCAGCTATAGTATGAGTAGTAGTAACATCTTAACTAGTATGATAGCAGCTATAGTAATAGTAGTAGTATTAACATCTTAACTAGTACTGATAGAATATATAGTAATTGTAGAAGTAGCAACATTTAACTAGTACTGATAGCGACTATAGTAATAATAGTAGTAGTAGTAGTAACATCTTAACTACTACTGATAGCAGATATAGTAGTAGTAGTAGTAGTAGTAGTAACATCTTAACTAGTACTGATACCAGATATAGTAATAATTGTAGCAGTAACATCTTAACTAGTACTGATAGCAGATATAGTAATAGTAGTAGTAGTAGTAACATCTTAACTAGTACTGGTAGCACCTATATTGATATTAATAGTAACATCTTAACTAGTACTGATAGCAGATATAGTATGAATTGTAGTAGTAGTTAAATTTTAACTAGTACTGATAGCAGCTATACTAATAGTAGTAATATTAACATCTTAACTAGTACTGATAGAAGATATTGTAGTATAGCAACATTTAACTAGTACTGATAGCATCTATAGTAAGAATAGTAGTAGTAACTTAACTAGTACTGATAGCAGATATAGTAATAGTAGTAGTACATCTTAACTAGTACTGATAGCAGATATAGTAATAGTAGTAGTAGTATACTTGATAATCATAATGTACTCCCACAAGTCAAACCATAGGTCATACTCAGCTAAGATATCTTCTCATCTCAGTAAGACATTTTGTAGAAATACCATTTTATAATACCCAAATGTTTCAAAACGGATTTAAACAATCAACAAGAGCAGCATCATGCAGTCGTAACTTAAACTCTATAAAGTGGCTACAAGCTTTGGTCGCGTGTCCGTTACCTGGATACACGATGAGCGCGAGCAGCCACGCCGCGAGCACGCAGCCCACCGGGTTGAACATTCTTCAAACTGACTCTGACTCTGACGAGAATGCTTCTCTGATTTCTTTTTCTTCTGTCACACAGAAGCTCCGTTCGCTCCCGACGCTCTTACAGTGCAATTACTACAAAACTAATCTGTGTTCTCCGTGTGGAGCGCATTGGGTAAAGAGTAGAGCTTGGTTTGAAATCCAGCGCAACTTACAGGGGCGAAGTGACTGAGTGCCCATTGATTATTTGTAAAGGAGCAGAGCTCGAGGAGAGTTCAACATAAGCCCCGCCCCATTCATCTCTTATTGGATGAAGTGTCTGTCCATTAAAGGTACCCAACTCAATATAGCAAAGCTGGATGGGATAAATCTACAGGAGACAGAGCAATAAAAACACTGACCATAAGCACAATATAGCATGCTGTCAGTATGTAGACACACAAACTACATTACTGGAACACTCATCACAAGGTGTGTGTGTGTGTGTGTGTGTGTGTGTGTGTGTGTGTGTGTGTGTGTGTGTGTGTGTGTGTGTGTGTGTGTGTGTGTGTGTGTGTAAACATCCACACACAAGCTTGGCCTCATTCAGGTGTTGCAAATAGACTGGATGCTTGCCAGGACATTGCTGTCACATTGTTGTGACGGGCATCATTGTGAGCCACAAAACTGCAAGGTGACCTTGTGACTCGACAGAAATTCTCAAGCTCGCCTTCAGGCACAGAGCATACCAACAGGCATCATTTAGCATACCAACAGGCATCATTTGTCCCTGTGTCTCATTTACCACGTGATGTTACGTGTTAAAATGACTTATTTTCCTATGTACCAAAATTAAGGCCACTTACCTAAACTAAAACTAATAGGATTTTAAGATGAATGATAAACTGATGTTTGGGCTTACAAGTCAGGTACACTGAGAATATAATATCCATATCATGAAAAATTGTTTCTCTATTATAGAAAGACATCATCAATCAATGCCTGACTTTTGTACAGACGTTTGCATGTTTCCTCCATTTGAAAATGATGTTTTTCAAAATATGTTAATTATAAAATGAAATATATGTTTACATTTCACTCACGTGGTATTATTCTTTTGCTTGTGATATACATTGAGTGTTGGGACAATGACCTTATGAAAAAGATCTTTAATGTTCTTTTGATAGTAAAAAAGCTTTCTGAAGTCGCTCTTAGGGAACAAAACAAAATAACCATTTAAGTTGCTATACATGAAATAATTTTCTGCTAAACTGTTAAATGTCTGAGGATCCTGCTGTTGGCCAATATTGTTGCTTCACTCAATTGACCTTTTGAATAACCTTGGACTTGATTTATTCCATTTTCAAAATATTCCTGTTTTTAAACCAGGAAAGAATTAGATATTTTCATGAAAAATTGCTAAGTTCCTTTAATGGGCTGCATTATTATCTCAGAACGAAAACAGCAGACATTCACTGAATATGTTTGATGTTGAACAAAAATTCTAACATTAAAAATAAGAGATTCTACAAAACCTGAGTTATTACTACAGATTTTTATGCATAATAATATAGACGTTGGTTTGGCCCACATACACCATTACTTTTTTGCACCCTCTATGAGACCTTATTCCATTCATCTGGTAATTTATTTTTACTTAGAAAAGTGTGTTAGAGCGGTGAAAGTACAAACACATGTTGTGTACATTATGTTAGGTGCCATGGTCTACTGGATACTGTTGCAACACAGCTTTACAGGAATATAAGAATTCAGAATAAAGATTAAGAGTAAAATTCTACTTTCTATTTATTTCTGTATTGTTTATTTGTTTTGACTGCAGGTCTACAATAGAATAGCTGACACTTAAATTATTATCCAGAATCTAAAGTAGAAGTATTAGTTGTGGGTTCAGCAAAAAACTGAGTAAGTCTTCAAAGTTCACAATAGAGAGACATATCTTGTGCTTTTGGGCTTAAGAAACCTACCGCTAATCTCATAATCAGTACTTTTGGGACACAGCATCTGTAGTCTAGCTCAGAAACATGATTGATATTCATGAAGCTAATATACGGCAAGGACATATTCTTAGGACTTTAGAGAAGCTGCTGCATGATTAATACTAATGTACAAAACTGCTCAATAGGATTGGAATATTGATGGCATATAATTAAGCCTGTGATTAATTTATCTTAGCCAAATCATAATGAAACCATGGGCTGACTTGCCTTTCGGAGAAGTGAAAGCTACTAGAATTAAGCTATAAGCTGTGGAAACTGCTTACTCTTAAGATTAACATTGGTTTTTAAATAAAGTCTATTCTTCATTTGATTAAAAATTAACAATACAGACGAGAATCACTACCTCTTTTAACTGTCTTGAAGCAAACTAAATCAAACAATAAATGAATTCACTATTTGTTAAGTGGATTTGTCACTAATTGATCATTTTAGAAGTTATTAAAGAATATTTTTCTCTTTTTTTAAATCATTGTCATACTGAGACAACAACTAACTGCTGTGTGCTCCTATTTTAACACACTCAAGCAGCAGTGCTGTGACTACATTCTTTCTTATTACATCACTATAGCTTCTGTAATTCTCACTGAAATATATGTTGGATGTTATCATGTTGTTAGCTTATTTCTAATCTGTGTGCTAGTGTTTCCCTCTATAATATTATATATATAATTTTTTTTTTAACAGCAACGCATTTGTATATTCATCAGTCAGTCATAAGCGTAAATCAACTGCCAAGTTGATTAAATAATTGATTTAATTTAATTGATATTGATTATTTCATCAATTACACTGGCACCCATTACGAAGTGGGATGTATTAGGAAGCAAGTGGGCAGTCAGTTCTCAACATTTATGTGTCAGAAGCAGGAAAAATGGGCAAGTCAGGTGTAAGGACCTGAGCGACGGAGAGTAGGCCCAAACTGTGAGCATCTTCAGGACTACAGGTTTTGTGGGATGTTATTATTTATGTAGTGGTTAGTAGTTATAGTGGAGGTTCAGCTGTGTGTGCATCACTTATCTTTGGAAGACATCCACTATAGGAAGAAGGTAAACTGGTAGAGGCAATGTGATGCTCTAATTAAAATCCTTGGGTCATGGCATTCAGGTGAATGTTACTTTGACATGTAACCTACTTAAGCTTTGTTGCAAATGAAGTACACTCCTTAATGATATCAGTATTCCTTAATGACAGTGACCTCATTCAGCAGATTTAAAGTGCCTTGCCATACTGACCCAAAAATAATGAAAGGTAACATAACAGACAGACAAGCATTGGAAATTAAATGTCAAAATTAAGTGCTCAATTATTTCCAAATATTGAGTAGCATCATCTAACTTATGTCAAAACGCTACATATGCTGTCACTCCATCAACCATGGCAGCCATCCGTGGATGTGCTCTAAACTATCATGGCGGCATATCCATGATATATTATGTGACATAATATGTCACAGCATGAGATATTTATGACAAGCTCATGTAATGCAGGTCATGATACAGGTTTCCATTAGAATAAAGACATGTGCACAAATAAACACATATGCATATGTTTTTAAAATACACATTATATTTTATGGTATTATGTAAGCTACAGTAAAAAAAAATATATATACTACTCACACAAATCTATTCTATTGGTAAAAACCCATGAGAACACAGGACGAATTCAATACAGACAATGAACCAAACTAAAAATTTTAACCAGGGACCCTGAAGCTGTAAGACAGTAAATCCATTGCAGCAACTTGTTAAAGTGTGGTCTAATATTAGGTTTGATAGTAGCTGTATGTTGGTGAGGCAGGGGGTGGGGTGGAAGGCGTAGTTGGGGGTTCAGGGAAAGGGGTCTATGCACCAGTAGTACTGCAGATGCAGGTGGCACCACCCTATTAAACCTGATTTAGCTTTTTAAAGAGAGGAAGGGAGGACAGGGAGAGAGGGAGGGAGGGAGAGAGAGAGGCAGTGAGCCACTAAACCTCTAAACTATTCTACGGCAACATGCCCACCTTCAAGCATGCTTTGACAAAACCTTCATTCAGGGCACAGCAGGACACAAGAGAATCTTCAGGCACTTCAAGTACATACAAGGTCATGGAATATGAATCCAGAACCACACACAGACCGAATATATCTATGTACAGTAATGTTCACATTGTTCCTCCCAAAGACTGATTCCACAGAACTATATGACTATGTGTTCACAATACCACAGAGAGATAGATAATTAAACAAGAGTTGCTGCAAGAGATACGTTCTAGTGTTTGAAAAGTTACAGTTCTACAGAACTACAATAGAACTTTTATGTCTTTTGGTTTGTGAATTCAGAACCAGTATATTGTCACGTCCCCTAGTGATATTCCTCATAGGAGGCACAAGGGTATTGTGTGCCAAACTTCAAAATAAATAAATAATTAAATAAAAACCTGTATAGGTCAGCACAAAGTCAAAATCAGATCTTAAATGAACAGACATCGCATCTTTAACTTTCTTCCTTTCGAATCATTCTACTTATTAAGGGAGCAAGATTACAACTGTCTAGACATTACCGAAAGTGGCCTAAATTAATTTGGACAGAGTGAGAGAGTAAAAAGGAGAGAAGCAGATGGAGCATGTAATTATGAAGGCAATGACTTGGCAGACTAAGGAGGCATGTTAACGGAATTATTGTTTTCCCAGGGATAATAAATCTTGGTTTTTGCTTTCAAAACTTCCCTTCTATGATGTAAAATGATTTGTTGTTTTCACAGCTAATTCTGTCTTTCCCTCTGAGAACTGGACTAAAGTGGGCTAGAGTGTCTTATTCACAGCACCTTAAAATATTTTACTGTATTTACTGAACATTTAAACGTGGTTTGAGGTGTGCATGCATATCGCAATGTTCCTTGAATGAATGATTACCATCATTTTAGTAAGTTTGTGTGTATAGAAGGACGGAAGCTACAAGAGGATTGAAATTGCACTAGCTCTCTAATTTACAGAGCTAACAAAAATATATGTTTGATAACATGACTCAGATATGCCTTTGAATACTCTCTCATCCCCAAACACCTCCTTTCCAGGGCAAATCCACCTGCTACAGCAGATAAGCATCATAATGAAACTGATAAGCAAAGATTTCACCACACACCATTGTATGTAGTATACAAAAGACTGAAAAATACAGGTTCCTCACCAGACTAGTGCAATGCTGCTGTCACTGTTTAGACTTTCTAGCTCACACAGCAATATAACTAGTCCTTGTCCATGCACTGAAATGATTAATGACCTTGCCTATAGTGCAATATATTTAAGGCAATGAGCATACATATGAGTAAACATATTACGTAAACATATAACATATTGTTGCTATTACGTAACAGTAAAAGGCAACAACATCTTATCATTTTACAAGATTTCTTTGCTGAAACTGGTGTATTTTCCTATTACAAGAATGTTTTTAAAATTGTTTTATTCATTGTTTTATTAATTGCCTACTTACATGAAATAATTTGGGTAATCGTAAAAGTAAAAATAAAATAAGAAAATAAAATCAAACAAATATGTGCATGTGGCATGTAGATGTGTGCATGTATGTGCATGTATGTGCATGTATGTGCATGTATGTGCATGTATGTGCATGTATGTGCATGTATGTGCATGTATGTGCATGTATGTGCATGTGGTAGCCTAGTGGTTAAGGTGTTGGGCTACTAATCGGAAGGTTCTGAGTTCAATCCCAGGTCCACCAAGCTGCCACTGTTGGGCTCCTGAGCAAGGCCCTTTACCCTCAATTGCTTAGTTGTATAAAAATGAGATAATGTAAGTTGCTCTGGATAAAGGTGTCTGCAAAATGCTGTAAAAGTAAACAAAAAATGATAGAACTTACTCATGCTCTTTAGGAATTGTTTAATAAGTAACTTTCGGAATATTGCAGATATTTCACAGGAGTGAATGTGACACTGACAGACAGACAGGGAACCGGTTTGAGTAAGAAGGAAAAAAAAAAGAATGTTTAAATTCATTCAGCAATAATACATTTTCGAAGAATTTTAAAGAGCATTGTATGTAGTATTTAGGTAGTCATCAGTTATCTAGCTAAACCATGCACATGCAATGTGTTATGTATTACACTTACTGTGTATGAAGGTTGTTAATCTTAATTTTACCTGTAAATGTAAATGTAATCGCAGTAGGACATGAATAACACTCCAATCATGGAATCTTATCAAGCTTAATGTAAAACCTCTTAAGTGTCGAATCTTTTTCGTATACCTAATGGAACAATCAAAGTTTTATTACTGAGGTGGATCCAATTGACGGGTTTATTAAAGAACAATCCATAAGCTGAAAAACCCATGCAGGGAATATTAAGGGCTTAATTGCAAACAGGTGTGAACGATCAGTGGTAACCATGGTAACAAATCAGTAATCTGCAGTTGGTGACCTCTGGTGGTAAAATGTTGGTAACGTCGCTCTTCCAAAGCTAAAGACGTATCCTGCTTAGGGTATTGATGCTAAATAATGTACAAGATTGTCATCCACTGGTACACCTGAACACTTATCTCAGCCTAAGCCTTCTCGGGAAAACAGGCAGAATAACCATCAAGCTGAATGCTTGGAGTCCATGCTTGGGCGTTTTTGTTGTAGTCAGTGAGAATGGACACAATAATCAGCTCCAAGCTACGTGGAAGGTCAAACCGTTTTGTTCAGAGCTATATCAAAAGCTGGAGAGTACAATAATTAAAAATGGATTTAATTGAATGCAACAGTAGACTTTGCTTAGAAGAATTGTGTGTATTTGAAAGTGACACATACAGCAAGCGAAAAATTATCTGTAGTGCAGTGTCAGTTTGTTCATGGCAGTATTTTTTAATGTCATTTGGTGATTCCCTTAATTAGGGAAAGAGTGTGGACTAAGATTTTTAACCAGTGTAAAAAACAAAAAACACTGACTGAGTGTAAGTTCTGTGGGCGGTAACGGCTGTTGATGAGAGGGGTTAGAGGTAAATGGATGAGATGTCAGGAAGATTATAGAAACTCCTCTAATCACTCCTTACAAAAGTGATCAAAAAGCATCTTAACATGCACAAAACATAAAACCATGAGGTGGATGCTGGGATTTGGTGTGTTGTATGGACTTGGTTGCTTTTATACATGAATGCTGTATACATAACTCATATATGTGAGTTACAGTAGACATCTGCTCAGTTAAAACCAGTGTATTCATTCGCTTCTGAACTCTCTCATCAACTTTTATTTATTTAATTTTTTTTTGTTATTCTCTGCGCCATTCCCTGTCTAGAGACTGCTGTGTAAAAAATCCTAGGAGAACAGCAATACCTGAAATACTCAAACCAGCCCATCTGACACCAAGTGTTAATCGTTAGTGCATGCTTACAGCATAGTGAATAATATCAAATTGTGCTTTGGAAAGTTCATTAACAAAAAGCTCCATGGTGTCAATAAGTAAATATCCATGAGATTATTATCCATATTTGAACTGAGCCCAATATTTGAATATTTAGATTATGTTCATGAATAAATCTGTTCATGGAATTTGTTATACAGTAAATACAACCCAGCCTTCAAAAAGTTTGAGATCCTGGGCATTAATGAGCTCTGTGTTTATCACACAGTGCAGAAGAAAGAGCAGTAACAGAGAGATGTGATTTCTTTTTAATGTGATTAATTCAGACAAATCCAACTCAAATGACAAGATCAATGTCAGAAAACAGGCTGTGGTCAGGCCGTCAACAAACGAGAAAACCTGTGCAAAAACTGTAAAAACAGGTTCAAACCAGATAACATTAGGATTGCAGGACAAACAGAGTGTATACTTTGCACACTGTGCATGAGTGTGTGTGTGTGTGTGTGTGTGTGTGTGTGTGTGTGTGTGTGTGTGTGTGTGTGTGTGTGTGTGTGTGTGTGTGTGTGTGTGTGTGTGTGTGTGAGAAAGAGAGAACTAATACTCCTGTTCCACTCTGCCTGTGGGTGATACCCAGTTACCACCAACATATTTATAAAGTTGGACTACACATGAGAGGTGAAATGAGGGCCCAAATCAGTCACTATGTCTTCTGGGATCCCTAAGTTCCAAAACATATGGCAAAAGAGGAGTTCCCCTTTAGCAAAGGCTGAGGGTAGGTTTAGGAGTGGAATCATACAAAATGACTTGAAGCAGTCGATGATTACCAGGATCACAGTGTGGCCTTGGGATTCCAAACAGTCTGTGACAAAGTGTGTGATCAAGGCCATTGTGGTGTGGGCAGTGGCAGGAGTTTACCTGGCAGGTATGTGATACTTTGGACTGGCCTCACGCAGTGAAGGATGTCACAGAACAATACTTGTTGTATAAACCACTCCACCACTCAACTCAGTGGTGGTGCTAAACATTGTTTTAAATTTGTCTTCCTCTCGGATATGCAACAGATTGTATGCATATCAGAGTTGTTCTGGGGTTGAAGAAACTAGGAGCAGGGAATATGGTACTTATTGGAGATCTAGACCAAGCCCTGATAAATAATAAATGGTCTAAAGCTGACACGTCTCTTTTCCACAAAGAAGAACCTAGCAGACATGGGGGGAGTGGATGGTTTCTTCATCTTCTGGTCAAGACTCTGCCTAGTTTGAGTGAAAGTTAAACTGACAAACTGTAGTAATTTTTTATATGTTTTTTGCCCATGAAAGGTGAATTGTGTGCATTGGTTAGAAACTACATTATCAGGTAATATTAATATATTTACTTTTAGTAACCACTTTATCCTGGTCAAGTTTCAGTTGATCCAGAACCTATACAGAGAGTACAGGGCTATAGAGAGAAAAGGCAGATATATACTGTACAGCCCAGACAAGAATGTGATTCCAGTCCATGGAAGGACATCTCCCACACACATTCACACACACACACACACACACACACACACACACACACACACACACACACACACACACACACACACACACACACACACATTACATAAAATTAGTTGAATTATTCAATTATAAGTGTCCTTTGATGAAACAGGAATCACAATTTCTTTTATATTTTTCACATTTTTTTTGGACTAGATTCATAAGAAATTAGCAAATTATTGCAGCAGCAGACAGTGGTACAGGTTACAAGGTTACGGCAGAGATTGGAGATGAGTCAGTGTGCACAGGTTTCAATAATCTCATTGACAGTTCAGCCATAGTGTCAATCAAAATGACAATGTAGTCCGTTCTCTCAGCCAATCTAGAGATTACAGAAAAAACTTTAGGAGTTATTAAACACAGGTATTTTTGTAGATAACACTAAAGCTTCTCATGTGATCTTGTCTTGTAATGATAGACACTGAGAATACAGTATACAGGTTCAGAAAAAAAAACCTGTTCACAAAAATAATGACAGTGACACTGAAGTCAATGATTGGAAATCCAGCTACATACAGTAGATGTCAAATATCCAAATTACATATGGATCAAAGCTGCTCAATTGCTGAGTTATGAAAATTGTTAGGCTTCCAGTTTTTTATTTTTTTAACGGCTATAAGTAGATGAGTTGTTCTGAAGGATATTCTGAGATAACATAAAGTACACTATAAACCTATTTTTATACTGAACTTGAAAATGGGTTTTCCCAAAATTTTTGTCCCAAAGAAACACACAGTAGAATATCATTCTACTGTACGTGCCAACCTTAACATTTCCTTTCACTGGTATTAAGGGGCCCAAAGTACCAGATTTGTCGCATAGATTAAGTAATAGATTTGTCTTTTGTCACATATACATTACAGCACAGTGAAATTCTTTGTTTGCATAACCCAACTTTGGAGGTTGGGGTCATAGAACAGGGTCAGCCATGATATAGCGCCCCTTGAGCAGTAAGGGTTAAGCGCCTTGCTCAACAGACCAACAGTGGAACCCTGAACCTCTGATCAACAACCCAGAGCCATAACCACTTGAGCCACCACCACCCTGTTGTGAGATCTATAAAAAAGTTGTTTACTAAGGTTGCTGTGCAGGATCTCAAGTCTCCTGCACAAACCCTGACCTCAACCCCTTTGGGATAAACTGGAACAACAAATTTAACAGTAAATCAGGCTGGACAAACACTTTCACCTTTGTAGGTGAATAGGAAAAATCCCCCAAATCACAGTCCTAAATCTAGTGGAATGCCCTCTCATGTGAGTGAAGGTTGTTATTGCAGCAAAGAGGGATTTATGCCCATGGTTTTGGAATGAGATTTTCAATACTCCGATGTCCTCATACATACTTTTGCCCATCTAAAGTATGTATAGGTAATATTTCTCAATTCACATGGAAAAGAGAAAAGTGTCTTTCAGTCATTAGTAGTGTAGAGTTGTACAGATTTATATTAATGTTAAAGTTTACTAGAAGAGCTTGATCAAATAGGCAGGTGAAATATTAAGATCATTTCAGATTAGCTGCATCACCATATAGCGGTGGCAGAATTAACATCAGTGTCATAGTCCTTGAAATCATTGCTCACCAGCTTGTCTGAGTGTTAAATGGCTGGGTGCCCTGCAGGTTACTTATGGATGCGTATATCCACTTTAGCATCTGAGACTGTATTGTATTAGACACATATGTCTTGTCAGGAAGACGCTGTTTGGTGCCTGGTTCTTGGATGAGCTATACTGTAAGTGTGTCATAGATTTTCAAGACAGTGCCAGCATTAATGTTATGAGATGCTACATGCCGGTTTTATTGTATACATCTGTCTGCCATGTGCATTATTTTGTGCCAGCACTAATATAGGTCTCGGACAAATATATCATGCAGGACAATATTTATCTACAGACCTAGTTCAGGTCTTTTGTTTAATCTATACAACCATATGCCTAGCTTCATTTTGAAATACTCATTTAATGTACTGGACATATTTGTAGTTTAATATTACTGTTCAGACCAACTCTGATTGTCGAAAAAAAAACGATTTGGAACAAAGATTAGATTTCAATACCCCAATTGTTAACCCTGAGTAATTTCATCCCTCGCATGTGCTACCTGTTTTTTTTTTTAATATTGATGTTTTCTTGCCTCCCTGCTAGAAAGTTGTCCTAATTCACAGCCATCCAGATATAAGAATTTTATTATGAAGATAACATGAAAATATTTCATTACAGATGTCATATTGAGGAACTAAGAGTGTCCATGTAGTATATAAATACTGTATGTACAATGCAAAAGAAAGAAAAGTAAAAGAGATATGCCAGACATAAAAATGGTACATGCAAACCTTGATATTTCACTCCTTTCACTTGATCCATCATTCCTAGCAGCCTGGGTAACTAGTGTCTATAACCAATTTTGAGCTAAGTTATATATCTCTTATGAATAAGCTATGATTATGTAATTTGACCTTTATACAGAAAAGGCATCTAATATCATCTCTGCTGGTTCATCTCCAGTCGCTGCTCTGCAAAGCAGATGCAGCATTAAGTCAGATTTCTCATTATGTGTCTTCTGAGCTGGAAAGTGGCTCATGAACATGCAAAGGTGTCTCACGTTCTTTGCACTGTTGGGATAACCGTGTGAATTACACATTAATAATGGATTTTCTTTTCTTTTTGGAATTCTTTTGTTCTGTTCAACAGCTTTTGGAGTGTATTTTCATTGTGCATAATAATATTTGTATCATATTTTACAGCCTGCAAAAGCCAGATGGGGCGCAACAGAGGATGAAGCAGATGCTGCCTTCTGCCCAGTTGATAAATCCACATCTGGCTCAAATTAAAATAGTTTAATAATAATTTTATTTGTCATATACATACAGTATTCATACACAGTACAACATGCAGTGAAATGCTTTTTGGCCATGTCCTGTGAAAAAATTAGGACACCCTTTGGAAGCCTGTGTTATTTTTTAAATAGTTAATCATATGGGCATTTGATCTTCATTTTAACAATATTGGAAGATTCAAGTAATATAACTACACAAATAAAACCAAAGAAAAGCCTTTTTTAAATTATCTGTAAAATGTAATTCAAAAAATCTAATTTCTTGTGAGGTACTAGTAAGTACACCCCCACAATTATTTGTAGCTAAATTGTATAAAATTACCTACAGGTGTATCACATCGGGTGCAAATTATTAGAACATTATTACGGAGCATTTTGAAGGAGGCTTGATTTATTTACACCTCAGACACTTAGTTTGGTTTGCTCTTAATTGTTGAAGTGAGAATTTGTAATCAGCCATTCCACTGTCCAAAAATCATTTACAAATGGAGAACAGTTAAAAAAACTTCCAACATGGCCAGATCAGGCCGTCCAAGCAAATTCACCCCAAGAGCAGACTGTAAAATGTTTGAAGAATTCTCCAAAAGCCCTGAAATATATATATAATAACGGGACCTACTGTACAGCAAGCTCTTACTACAGTTAATGTCAAAGTGCATGAATCTACAATTAGAAAGAGACTGCACAACTTTAATTACCATGGGAGGTGTGCAAGGAGGAAACATTTACTGGCTTAGAAAAACATGAGGGCAAGACTGAAGTTTGCCCAAGAACACAGAGGCAAAGGCCAAGACTGGAATAATGCGCTTTGGACAGATAAGATTTGTAAAATTTTATTATTTGGACACCATAATATAGGGCATGTTTGGCGAGAACTAAATACAGCATTTCAACAAAAGAACATTATAACAACTGTGAAACATAGAGGTGTTAGTGGTTTGGAGATGGATGCAGCAGGATGGTCAGCTCACCATCATAGAATCCACTATGAAATCTACATTGTTTCAGAAGGTGCTTGAGGTACATGTGAGACCATCGGTCAAAAAATTTAATCTGAAGTGAAACTGGATCTTGAAACATGACAATGACATAAAACAAACCAATAAATCTGCCAAGGACTGGCTGAAAAGTAAAAACAAAGAATTCTGGAATGGCCAAGTCAAAGTCCATATCTATCTATCTTTGTCACAGACTGTAGAGATCCTGTGGGGTGATTTGAAACAGACAAGAAACAGAGCTGAAAAAATTAATTTGCATTGACGCGTGGGGCAAACTTTCTTCCAGTCGATATCAGAAAGTGGTAGATGGCTACAAGAAACATCTCATTGAGGTTATTTCAGCTAAAGCTATTATCCATTAGAGCATAGGGTGTCCTAACTTTTTTCTCAGATCAAATACTAATTTTTGTTGATTTCTGTCTTTAAACAAGTAATAACAAAGTGATTTTCTTTGTTTAGACTTCACAAAAGTGCCAGATTTTTTTTTTCAGTACCTGCCCCCATATTTATGCCTCTAAACAATTCTTTCTCAGCAGCCTGCTGGCAATTCATTTGGCTTCAAGGCCCACAGCTGTCAGCAGTCAAGACTTTATACAGACATAGATGTGCCTTTACAAATGATGACTAGTAACTACATTTAAAGTTATTTGTGATATATGAATACAGACAGGGTGCCACTGAGCTAAATTTAAAGCATCACACTGAAGAGTATGACAAGTCTGACACATGACCCAGCAGTCATTTTTCTAAGAGTCTAAAACCTAAATGTAATATGTGTAATGTAATATACCTGTAGCTAGCTACATCTAGGTTGATGAAAGAATGTCAATGACCTCAAACCACAAATAAAATTAACAATTTAATATAACAACAGAGATAATCTCAACATCAGCTGCTAAAATGTAGCCGATTTTTACACTGTTAAGTATAACTGAAGCCCAAATGGAACAAGGTTCCTGTCATCAGACACAGAGCCAGAAGTATCGGTAGGCTTACTGCTATCTTTGAAGAGAGATGTTAGTTGGATTGTTTTGCCGTTGTTAGCTGCAGTATTAAGACAACAGAAATGTTCAAAGATGAATAGTAGGGGACCATGTATCAAGTATTAAAGCATGATTGGTGGCAACATTTTTATTTACCATTTTTTTTAAGTAAGTCTCTTTACCAGCCAAAAATCGGTGGCTGATTATATATATATATATATATATATATATATATATATATATATATATATATATATATATATATATATATATTATTATTAAGAGAAAACAAAATGAAAACCTACATGGCTCTGTGTGAAAAAGTGTAAGTGTAATAACTGGTTGGGCCACCCTTAGCAGCAAGAACTGCAATCAAGCATTTGCGATAACTTGCGATAAGTCTGTTTCAGCGCTGTGGAGGAATTTTGGTCCACTTATCTTTGCAGAATTGTTGTAATTCAGCCACATTGGAAGATTTTTGAACATGAACCTTATTAAGGTCATGCCACAACATCTCAATAGGATTCAGGTCAGGACTTTGACTAGGCCACCCCAAAGTCTTCATTTTGTTTTTATTCAGCTATTCAGAGGTGGACTTGCTGGTGTGTTTTGGTTCATTGTCCTGCTGCAGAACCCAAGTTTGCTTCAGCTTGAACAGATGGCCGCACATTGTCCTTCAGGATTTTTTGGTAGACAGCAGAATTCATGGTTCCATTTATCACATCATGTCTTCCAGGTCCTGAAGCAGCAAAACAGCCCCAGACCTTCACACTACCACCAACATATTTTACTGTTGGTATGATGTTCTTTTTCTGTGGTGTTACTTTTATACCAGATGTAATGGGACACATGCCTTCCAAAATGTTCAACTTTTGTGTTGTCAGTGCACAGCGTATTTTCCCGAAAGTCTTGGGGATCATAAAGATCATCAAAACACTTTTTCACACAGGGCCATTTGGGTTTGCATTTTGTTTTCCCTTAATAATAAAAACCTTCATTTAAAAACTACATGTTGTGTTTACTTGTGCAATCTTTGACTAATATGTAAATTTGTTTTATGATCAGAAACATTTAAGTGTGACAAACATGCAAAAAGAATAAAAAATCAGGAAGGGGGCCAAAACTTTTTCACACCACTGTATATATACAGTATGTACAGTACAAACAAAGCATCACAAGGTATTAGTGCCCTCTGATTTCTTTTCCATCTGAGGTCTAGGTGGAATGGTGACCTCTCTCATCTATTCTATAATGGCAAAAATGAAGAGTAAGAGATAGTCTTTAAATGCAGTGCCAATAAACCCCTGTATAGCCTCATAGCCTCACCCACCTTCTTCTTTTGTTGCTGCCCAGTCACATAAATTATTCCATGGTTTCCTTCTAAGCTGCATTACATTACTGTACATTACATTACAGAGACATTTTAACTTTGCAATCCAATACCACATATTTTGAGGTTGCTGTATTTCTCTCTGCTCAGACTGGACTGGAAAGTGGACACTGATAATGAGTCTAAGATGTGTAGATGTGTAGTCGAGCTTGCAATTTAGTGCACTAACCATTAAAGTTATATTCAGGGTGTGTTACAGAGCTGGCATCTCTGAATAAACAAGTGGACAGCCTCCATACAAAACCTTTGGAAGTTGTGACAGAAATGCTCTGATGTCGTCCACCCCCTTAAACGTCTAGACAGAGGGTGATTTGATCAAGCTTTCAAAACTTTTGTTTATAATGAGGCAGTGGCCACCAGAAGAGGGGATGTGTTTAATCCTCCAGTAGATAGCAATTTCATGTTTTTACTTCTATAAACCAACATTGCCACTATTTTCTTACAATACATGTAGGGAACTAGTGCTTCTTGATCTTTTGAAGCAGTGTTTTAGATTTGTTCCACCTGTAAAGAATGCAGTGAACAGGATCATTTACACAACACACTTCTCAAAAAACTGTTCATTGGTGCATGGCTGTGCCACTAATTGTCTGATCTGCATCATCTTCCCAAAGCTCAATAAATCTTAAAGCCAAAATGACAACATTGCCTTTCTTTCTCTTTTTCTTTTTTTTAACAATAATTGGAGAAAGTATTGGTGTACAGGGTGAGATGTGTGTACAATATATATAACCACATATTCTTCACCTCAGAAGAGTTGCAAAAACACTTCTGATACTGGGATTTTAAGCATTGGGGCTGTTGGATATGCCAAAAAGAAACTTAATTTTGAGAATTAGCATTGAGGATGTCAGGCTGGTGCTGAGACTGAGCTTCTACAACGTCAGCATGTGTTAAGTACCACTTACCTGAGTAAAGTGTGCAGAATTTATTTTCTTAAGTAAAAGTATAACTGCATGAGTGGTAGCACAGTCGTTAAGATGTTTTCTGATCAGAAGGTTGTGAGTTCAAATCCCAGGACCACCAAGCTGCCACTACTTGGCCCCTGAGCAAGGCCATTAACCTTCAATTGATCAGTTGTATAAATGAAATAAATGTAAGTTTCTCTGGATAAGGGTATATAACTATCAGAATAAATACTGAAGTATACCTTCAAATGCTCTGCTCATAAAACCATACTGTAAGACAGAGCCATTTAATCTGTGGTCCTGTATGATAGCAACTAGCTGAATGACAATAGCTAGCAGATGCAGTAAAACATGCATTGATTACAAATTATACTGTATGTAGTAGCAGATAGATTAAAGTGAGAGCTCTCATTCATGCTATTCAAATCTCTGTGTCAGATTTGTTTGGAACTAACTCCTAACAATGAAGCTGCCTGAAATTAGTCACCTTATGACTGCAGAGAAATGTTGTCATATAGTGTTTGAAAATACAGTAAGTAAAAAGTAGAGATTTTTATAAATCATTTAAAATATTGAAAACAGAAGTGTTAACTATTGAGAAGTAATCAGGGAGACAGGGAGGGTGTTAGCTGTGTCATGTGGAATGAGAAAAAAAATAAGGAAACATGGTGGTGGAACGAGAAAGTACAGGACAGCATTCAGAAGAAGATCCTAGCTAAAAAAAAAGGTGGGAGGTAGAAAGGACAGAAGAAAATAAACAGGATTTAAGGAATCACAGTGAAGGCCAAACAGAAAGAATACGACAAAGTGTATGCCAGGTTAGATACAAGAAAAGACAAGAAGGACTTGAACAGATTAGCAAGACAGAGAGATAGAGATGGGAATGATGTGCAACAAATAAGGTTAATTAAAGATAGAGATGCAAAGGTGCTAACAGGCAAGGAGAATGTGCAGAGAAGATGCCAGGAATATTTTGAGGAGCTGATGAATGAGGAAAATGAGAGAGAAAGATGAGAGGAAGAGGTGAATATTGTAGAGCAGGAAATAGCAAAGATTCAAAAGGAGGAGGTAAGGAAGGCTTTTGGTCCAGATGACATACCTGTGAAGGTGTAGAAGTGTCTAGGAGTATGGAGTGGAGTTTCTATCTAAATTGTTCAACAGGATTTTTGAAACTGAGAGGATGTATGAGGAATGGAGGAGATGTGTTCTAGTGACAATCTTTAAGAACAAGGGTGTTGTGCAGAGTTGTGGCAACTACACAGGTATAAAGTGAGCCACACAAAGAAGCTATGGGAAAGAGTAGTGGAAGCTAGGCTAAAAAAGGAAGTGGAAATTTGTGAGCAGCAGTATGGCTTTATGCCCAGAAAGAGCACTACTGATGCAATTTTTGCTCTAAAATTGTTAATGTAAAAGTACAGGGATGGTCAAAAGGAGCTGCACTGTGTCTTTGTGGATTTAGAGAAAGCGTATGACAGGGTGCCAAGTGAGAACTATGGTACTATATGAGAATGCCAGGAGTGGCAGAGAAGTACATCAGAATAGTTCAGGATATGTATGAGAGGAGTTTGACAGCAGTAATATGTGCTGTGGGTCAGACAGAGCAGTTCAAGTTGGAGGTGAGGCTACATCAAGGATTGGCTTTGAGTCCCTTCTTGTTTGCTATGGTGATGAACAGGTTGACAGATGAAGTCGGACAGTAATCTCTGTGGACAATGATGTTTGCAGATGACATTGTGATCTGTAGTGAGAGTAGATAGCAGGTGGAGGAACACCGGGAAAGGTTGAGGTCTGCTTTGGAAAGAAGAGGAGAGAAAGTCAGTCATAGTACAACATACATGTGTATGAACAAGAGGGAGGGAAGGAGAACAGTGAGATTACAGGGGGCTGAAGTCAAGAAGGTGCAGGAGTTTAAGTATTTGGGTCAACTGTTTAGTGTTAAAAGAGGGAGTGTGGAAAAGAGGTGAAGAGGCGAGTGCAGGTGGGTTGGAGTGGGTGGAGAAAAGTGTCAGGAGTGTTGTGTGACAGAAGAGTGTCAGCATCAATCAAAATAAAGGTGTACAAGACAGTAGTGAGACCAGCTAGGAGGAGATGGAGGTAGCAGAGATGAGGATGTTGAGATTTTCTTGTTGAGGATGTTGATGTGGAATTAGGTGGAAACAGATGATTCGCTGTGGCGACTCCTAACGGGAAAAGCCAAAAGTAGTAGAAAATATTGAAAACAGACAAGCTTCAGCTCAAATTGCACCTTGTTACTTGCCATTGCTTAGGTCTGAAATCTAATCTGAAACATTAATCTGCAAGATTAATCTGCAAGATTTTGCTGATTTCACTTAAAACATGTGGATTTTGTTTGTCTCACATCTGATCCACACAGTATGAGCTCCAAGGTACCCCAAAAGGATACTGGAGTACAGCACTATCCAGAAAGCAAGCATGTTGACTTGGTCCATGTGATCAAAAACAATTTGCAATTCACCAACTAAAAATCCAGATTAAAGAAGACAAATCACACATTTATGTACTAATATGTGTACTAATATATTATATATATATATATATATATATATATATATATATATATATATATATATATTTATATATATATATATATATATGTATATATATATATAACAAGATATCTTAAATACTCACGTTGCCTGAGTTACATTTTCAATATTTGAAAGATCACTGTATTCTGCCAAATCTAGTAGCATCACATTTTCGTAAAAACATTCATTCAAGTAAGCGATATCTATGCTCCATTTGAGACATTTACATTTACAGTATTCATCAGATGCCCTCACCCATTGTGAAATACAAAAGTAGCGTCGAAGCATCGAAGGATACCATTAGTCTAAAAAAGCACACAGAATTTTTTTGGATTAAATAGAAAAAAAGAGTGCTATTTAAATATTTCAGGAAGATGTGGGTCTTTATTCGTCATTTGAAGATAGCCAGTGACAGCTGTTCTGACATTGATGGGAAGTGCATTCCACCATTTACACACCAGAACAGTGATGAGTCTTAATGCTGACCTACCGTGCACCCTGAGAGATGGTGGGACCAGTTTTGTAGTGCTAGAAGATCAGAGGATGTGTGGTACAATGCCGGGAGTTATAAGATACAATACGGTAGAGAATATAGTGCATAGTCATTTGGAATGCATCTATGAGTGTTATATTTGACAGTACAGCTGTTATAGAAGTGCTGCTTCTCTTTATATTGGACTAGACTACACCAAAGGTATTTAACCCTCACAAGACAGACTTCAAGTGTTGATTTTACAGGTGACAGCAGGCAGATTGCATGTGTCATTTGTTACTAAGAATATTATAAACTGTAACTAGATTTGTAAAGTTCGTCGCAACAAACTTTGATGTTGGCTTTGACGAGGCAAGTATTCGCAAAGGCTGATGCTTTTTGGAGGCAAGTGGACATAAAACTTTTGGAGGCAAGTGGAGACAAGCATGTGACATCATCAGAATACGAGGCAGTTCCCCTTATTGTGCTGAGTGTTTTGATATGTCACATGCCCATGTTGTGCAATTTTTTTTTTTTCACGTGACATCATGTGACATCATGTGACATCATCTGAATACCCGTGAGCAAGTTCCCCTCATTGTTCTAATTGTTTTGATATGGCACATGTCCATGTTGTAAAAAGTTTTTGGGGGCAGGGCTGCGGGACAACCGAAAGGCCAGTATGTACACCAATTTACAACTTTGTTCAGAGTCTCACCCTAAGGGAGCTGGCCAAGTTTGGTGTAGATATTTCGAAAGCTTGCCGAGGTATAAACCTCCAAAATTTATAATTGGAGTCTATGGGAAAAAAGGCCAATTTGAAACCCGGTCCCGGAAGTACCGGAACTTGGATCGCTTAGAAAAGTAATAGCAACAAACTTCAGAACAGCGTCTACAACATATCCGAATTTGGTGCATGTAGCTTGAAAGCCCTAGGAGGAGTTACTCTTGATTGATTTTTGTCTAAGCTTAAATACTGTAGGAAAACAGAATGTTGGCTTCTACAAAGCCAACATAATAAATCACTGATTTCACTGGTAGCAACAGAACAGTCCATGCCAGCTTCTACTATTCCCACTAAACATCCTCTAGCTAATATCTAGTGTGTACAATGTTATCCAGTTGGTATAAACTGTTTCATTAGCATCTCTTTTCAGATCAAGGCTAAATATGGTTGCACATACAAGCAATTTAAAAGTGCTATAGTGCCTGTCTTTTTTCATGACCATCAACAGTGAATGAGTAATACTAATTAAATCTCTATTTAAAAAACTAATTGAATGAGTAATACAAAATATATCTCCATATATGAAGAAATCTGAAAAGTCCAAAGATTTTAAGTAGAATTTCAAAGAATTTATTAATGTTGTTTTTACATGTCAAACAACATTCATGTCTGAACTTTATGTGACAGATACCATGACACAATTCTTCCCTAAAAGCTACAGAGTAAGTGAAGCAGAAGTAATTATTTTCAGCGCCATGTTTCCTCAGATGACTAATCTTCAGAATAATGAATGAGGAATTCAGGCTATGAATAAAAGTGCAAGTTGGTGTGTATGAATCCTGTAAAATGCATCATGTATTTTTAAGGTAGGCAGAAATTTAGTGTTGCCCTTGAGTCGGGTTTTAAAGAGTAATAATACCTTATAAGCCAATTGAAACCCATTAAAATAATAAAAAAAAAATAATAAAAAATTGAAACCTTCATCTGATTTTATGTGGATCAAAATAAATCCTAACTGACACAGAATATGTTCAGAATGTGTTTGTACAGTGGACAGAAGAAGGCTACACGCCCTTATGAAATGGGCAGGGTTTTAAAATATTAAGACAGATCTTGGATGTGATCTCCCAACAAACAAAAAATCCAGAGGAAAAAAGGAGCATTAAATAAATATAGACATTTACAATTAAAAAACCTAAAACACCCTGATTGCATATCTGCACATTCTTGCATAATGGGGGTTATAGAGTTAACCAGATCACATCCAAAATTAGACCTGTAGGTAAATGGCATACACCTGCCATCTATTAAAGTGATTGTGATTAAAATGAGATATGTTCAAAATCACCCAAGACATGGCTTCAGAAAAAGAAAACTAACAGTCCTGGAAAGGCCTAGTCAGAGCCCAGACCTCAATCCTATCCCAAACCTATGGAATGGCCTAAAAAGAGGCGTACACCTCACAATTAGAAGAAACTTGTACTTTTTTGCAAATAAGAGTGGGATTAAATTCTAGCTATAGAAGTCTAGAAGACTCGATGCTGTAATAAAGTATTAGTTGGGAGAGGTGTTCAGACTTATGCAAATCAAGCTGTTTTTTATTGTTTAAAATATTCCCAATGATAATTAAATATTTATTTTTCTCTGGATTACTGTTTGTTGGAATATTGCATTAAAAGTGTAAAAAGTTGGGACAGTTCAACTATTGGGACAGTTCACTGCCAGACCACCAGTGGGAGTGCTGGAAGGGGGATGGCTAATCTTTGATTAATGTCATGTGACTGTGTTATGTCACCTGTTTGTAATTATTCCCCAATGTGTTGCCGTATTTATACCTGCCCCTTCGTGTCTGTCTTTATGTTATTATTCCTGTCTTTATATTTTAACAACCTGAAACTTTTTAAGGGTGTATAGATTTTTATATCCACTGTAGCGGTTTTATAATGTCAATACAAATTAACTGCTAGCAACACCAATCACTGATTATATTAACTCAAGTTTAATCTGTTGATCAAAACCATTAATCTGTTGAACAAAGTTTGTCTGGAAAATGTTTTACGTCATTGTTGTGATGGCAAAGGAGGACTTTTGGGAATTTATTCATTTACATTTATGGCATTTGGCAGACACCATTATCCAGAGTTACTTACAGAAGTACTTTGAAGACTCCATCAATTAATACATCGATACTGGTTCACTAGGTCACAGAATAAGAATACCATCAATCCAAAAACTCTAATATAGTATAAAGCACACTAACAACATTTCTGTGCTACTTGAAGCACTTCAGGAAAAGGTTGGTCTTTAGACGTGGTTTGAAAGCTGCCAGTGACTCAGTTCCTGGAAATGGAATGGAAATTCATTCCACCACCTACACAGAGAAGAGTCTTGATATGTACTTTCTTTGTACACTGAGAAATGGTAGACCAAGTCAAGAGTCAAGTCAAGAGCTTTTATTGTCATTTCAACCATATACAGTACAGCTGTTGCAGTACACATTGAAATGAGACGTTTCTTCAGGACCATGGTGCTACATAAAGCAAAGACAGAGCTAAGGACTTAGTACAGTAAGTAGTCCTAGCTACATAAAGTGCATCTGTGCAACCTGGTGCAAACCGTGCAAGACAAAAGACAAAAAGACAGTGCAGGACAAAAGACAGTGCAAACAAAAAATACAAGACATTACACAAAAGACAAAAGACGATACACAAAAGACAATTTACCAGTGTAAATACTGCATGTTCAATCAGTATTGCGTTTGCGGAAATACTGAAATGAACACAGTATTATAGTAGCAGAGACCACAAGCAGTGCTAGTTGTTGAGAGGGAGTGTGCTGGTCTGTTTTAAGCTTTTTTTGTATTAGGCAAGCATTTATGTTTTAAATATGGTGTGGGCAGCTACAGGAAGCCAGTGGAGGAAGCCAGTGTATATGCTGGTTGATCTGACAGCTTTTTAGGATTCATGATTTTTGATGAGCTATGAATCATTACTGAAATCATGATTCTATCTAACACTTTTGTTTATTCAGCATTTATTATATACTGACATTACATTAGCAGACAAATGACAGCTCACCTGCATTTTAAATTAACACTAAATATCTATTTAGTGTAAAACTTTAACCATGTTAGACTGCCGCATACACAGTGTGTCCTTTTGTCCTCCTAAAGTTAAAAGAAATCAGCAACATTGCAAGCTTGGTAAATAATTAGTCATGTTTCTGTTCCTCTGCAGATAGCAATAGGTTTGGTCTTGATTAAAATATGGTTTAGGTCTAATGTGTCACTGGAATGTATTGAGTGAGACGGAGCATGCAGCCATGACTCACTTGAACCCATTTGTTCATTTCATACATTTTGTCTTTGTTTGTTTAGTAATTATGAATTTAATATTCCATACAATATTTAAGCAACTGTTTAGGACACATTTATTTATTTTCCCTACAAATGGAAGTTTTAAATTGTAATTCTAAAATTCACTCATGGCTTAGTTTTTCGATGGTAATTCTCTTTTTTTGCTACAGACTAGTTAAACATTGAGTCAGTTTGTGAGGTTCAAGACAATGCAGAGATCATTACAGGGGCAAGTTCTTGAAGTTACATATGCAGCAAGCTACAGAAGTAAGGATAATTATTTAATATCTTGGATATTAAACTTGAAAAGTGAACTGACCAGAACTGCTATGAATCAACATTTATTTTAGGTTGAAAAGAAAATATACTGCAAAAGCTATAGTACATATAGTTTTCTTGGCAAACACATATGAAGGATGCTATTTAGTCTGCTCTGACTTAGGGTACATAATGTACTGCTCTGCTGCACAAGTTTCCCATGAAGTGTAACACTATAAATACAAAGTGACAACATATATACAATCAGGAGCTGGCTTAAATGGTTTAAACACGGTTAAAAGTATCATCTCCACATTGCTAATGAGAAAAAATGTTGGTAAGTATGTTGTGGTTAAAGCACAACCCGAGGTTAGGGAATGTAACCTGACAGACAACAACCAGTGCATTTTATTTGTGATTCAATATTTGAAACTGAAAACTTTTGAAGGAAAATAGAGAGAAAAAATAGAAAGAAAGTACACTTTTTGAGGACTGGCCCACTTGTAATCAGTATGTGATTGTTGATCTGATAAAACATTCATTGGTCCCAGCAAATAAATAAGGAAAAGACTACAATGGACTACAGTATGTGTTCTGTTGGTCATTTTTGCATCTGAAGTGAAGTATTTCATCCTTGTTCCATAGCAGTTTGTCAATGATAATAGCAATAAACAGTCTGTCACTTACTCACTCATTCACCCACTCACCATTTTTCTCATTTCCTGATGTGAATGAGACAAAAAAAAGCACCTTTCATGTAACTAAGGAAACAGAATATGAGACTGCTTCTGTAACTGTAACATAGACATCTTTTAAAATAAAGCTTCAATGGTGAGATATTTTTCATTCTTAAACCGCAAAATAAATAAATAAATAAATAAATAAATAAATAAATAAATAAATCTAAAATAAAATAAATGAACGTTTTATTAAGATTACATCTATACCTCTATATTGGTTAAGATTGGTTAAGATAATTATGAAAACTCTATTGGGATGTAATGTAGTAGGAAATGTACTCCTGCTACATTAATGTAATGTACAATGTACTCAGCCATTCAACCATCTAGGTAAAGTTAATTCATTCTTATTTTGAATGCCTTTCTATGCACCGTCTAAGGAGAATGGTCAGTTTTTCCATTTCATTGCAAGTTGCATACTGTATATACTGTAACTATATGTAACAAATAAATTCCTGAATCTTGAGATTCATATGTCAATTGGTCATCATGTGCTGTTTTCATAGAAAAGAAGACGACTCTTTTTTGTATATTTTTTGAGTGATTACTTATTAATACTATTACTTAAAATTACTTATTAATAATACTATAGCAGCATACTCTGATAAATGTGTAATAGTTGTCTGGTGATTACTTGTTCCTATGCAAAATGTGTAAAGAATTTCAGGCCACCATTTTGTGATCTTGCTCAAAACTGTAGTGTTGCCACATGCAACATGTGTTGCCACTGTACCTCTTCTTTTATTTTCAATCATAGATTACATTATTTTAAAGTTTACTGTCAATTGTTTCTTAGGATTTGATGATAAAGAGAAGAAATTGTTGCTGAAAAGCATGATACTTTGATGTGGGATAACGATTATGATCTTAGAGTGGAGTCTAATCCTCCAGGTCTTTGTAAAGATAAAAGATACTCCATAAAATGATTTGTTAATAATCTAGACAACAATTCCTCCTCAGGAAACAAAAATGAATCAAACAGGGAGATTGGGCCCATTTATTTTAACCATCAGCAATCTGGGTGAGAGCGAGATAAGAAGAACGATCAAGAAATGAACAAAGAAACAATACACTTACTAAATATAAGAATACCATAGACATTTGCACTGAACAAAAAGCATTACATGCTTAGCAGTATTGGAGTCAGGAACTTGCCCAAGGTAGATATTATATACAGTAGGTTTGAGAAACGGGAAGTTTGTGAGAAAAATTGTTAGTGAGGATATGTTCACAGTTGGATGAGGTTTCATTAAATCACAGTGTCAAGCCCAGCTGTGGAAGGTTGTTTTGGGTCAGCCTGGGGACCCCAATGAAGACTAGCTGTCAGAGCGCATCACCATGCCCTCGGACAAAGACCATAATTAGTCAGCACGAGGAATGACAAAGCGCATCAGTGAGCTTAGATACCTCGGAAAAAAAATAAATAAATAAATATGTGAGTAGGATCCTGAAAAAAAATCCACAAGCTAGAAAATATTTACTTGAGGCAGATAATATGATTTTATCCAGATTGCCTCAATCAATCAATCTAAATGAAAAACGGTATTATACATATTGTTCATAGGAGGCAGTGGAAACAATAACACACTCAATATCATATGCCAGTAATAAAAAGATGAGGTCAGTTAACACAGATGTGTGTTTGCATTTTAATTAATACTAAATAAGGAAATACAATTATAATTGATTTTTCGTAGTTATAAAAAAGAGAAATAATACAAGAATAAAGATGTTTTAAATGAAAAAAATATTCACAAAGGCTTCTTTGCTGACACTAGTTGAGTAACACTGAGAGCCAAAACATGACACATTATCAGTGTGGCATAGAAAAGAATGTCATGTTTTTTTGAAATATAATATTTGTACCAGCACTCAGTGTGTGATAGTCAGCTTTTGTGTGGAATTAAAGATGTGCTAAACTGTGAAAATCTTCTCTCTCAGTGTTAGAGGGGTCAAATGTCTCTCTTTGAAGCCTCCAACCCCCACACCCTATGAAACCCATAATCATTCCTCCACCTCTATCTTTTCTCCCTCTTTCTCTTAGACATCAACCTCCCTGATGCACATACTTACACACACAAAATCCCTGTCATCAACCCCCCGTCTCTGTCCTTCCCTCAATCTCTCTCATTGTGCTTGATTATAGCTGTGTAGTGGCTCCCCTAGCATTCCCACCATTCAAGTGCACACACATGTTCTCTCTTTTTTACACACAAACACATATGCTCGCGCACACACACACACACACACACACACACACACACACACACACACACACACACACACACACACACACACACACACACACACAACACAAAGCCAACAATGTTCAACATTATATATTAGTGTGAATTTGGCAGTATATATATATATATGTGTGTGTGTGTGTGTGTGTATATAATGTATATATGCTAAAACAACATTATAATCATACTGTAATGCTAAAAGATTTGTTATTTGGAGATTTGGGCATGTGGTATCTTAGTGTTTAAAGAGTTGGTCTACAAATTGTGAGTTTGAATCCCAGGTCCACAAAGCTACCAATGCTGGGCCCCTGAGCAAGGCCCTTAACCTTCAATAGCTTAGTTGTATAAAATGCTATAAATGCTGTGTCTGCTATAAATGCTGTAAATGTAAATTTAAGTAAATTCCTTGGCAATATTTACTGTAACTGAAGTGCTCAGTCGAGTATATGACTTAAAATAAATACCAATGCAAATAATTCAAATCAGAAGTAATACCAAAAGGAAACATGTGCCAGTAAAGATGATTTACAGTACAAGATCAAGGATGTGTAAATGCATTGTTATTGCTAAACCCTGATTCTTTGCAGGTGAAGAAAGTTAAGCTTCCACGGGGAGTCACTATAACATGTCAACAGAGCTTAAAGCAGATGAACTCAAAATATTCACAGCTCTGTTTTTATATACAGTGGTTTAATATTGTTTATGCCACAGCTCTGAATCCAATTGGACAGAAAGCGTAAATTACGTGTTTTCAGTTCTATAGAAACATCTCATTCACAGGGATTCATTATCTTGTGTAGTGAATGTGTGGCATAATAATAACAATAATAATCTAAGCATGATAAATACTATAACAGGTTTTATTTTATAACTTCAGCTATCCATCTTCTGTACCATTTATTCTACACAGGATGGCAGAGATCCTGAAGTCTATCTTAGCAAACTCAGAACACATGGTAGGGATCACTCTATTTTGTTTATTGTCTCATTGTCTAATTTTTAGTTCGAAGTTCGGTATTTTAAGCTCCGTCTTCTGAGGTCTTAAATCTGAGTTTCCGAGTTCTAAATACTGAGTGTAGAGTTAGGAATTCTGTATTCAATGTTTAGGGTTCCTGATTCTGAATTTCATGTTCGGAACTCCAAATTCCGAGTTCCAAGTTTGGAATTCTGAGTTGCGTGTTCAAAATTCCAAGTTGCCTGTTAAGAATTTTGTGTTGAGTGTTCAGAATTCCAAGTTGTGTGTTCTGAGTTTTAAATTCTGATTTACTAGTTTGGTATTTTAAGATCTGTGTTCTGAGTTCTAAAATCTAAGCTCCCAGTTTATGTACTATAATCTTATTTCCAAGTTCTTCACACTGAATTCAGAGTCAGGAATTATGTGTTTAATGTTTAGAGGGCTTACTGTATATAACAATTGACCTCTGGGATTTCACCATTTTGCAATCACAGAAATAAACACAATTTGAAGCAAACTCCACTTTTCCATTTTTCTAAATCACCACAGATTTTCTGCAGATTTAGGCCATGATGCAATGTGTGATGTCATCACAATGCACATTCAGCCAAAGCCCTCTTCGATTCATGTGCATCAAACATGACTACAGCTATCATAGAAGTAATTGTGTCTACAGTGGTAATAGTAAATGGCAGCATGTAGCAGAATCCTGTGCCTGCTATTTCACCAATTCTGTGTGTAGTGTAGTGTTCTGGAAAAGCAAATGCACAAAATCTCCTCAAGGTGCATGGTTTTTCTACTATGGAGGAAACTGGAGTCCTCAGAAGAAACTGCAAACTCCATACACACCTGGCAGAGGTGGGATTTGAACCCCGAACCATGGAGATGTGAAGCAAACATGCTAAACCCAATTTTACAAATAAAACTTTATCATTAATAATGATTTTAGACATGGTAGAGTCTTCAGGACTGACGATGTGCTGTATAATACAAGCTAAATTTTTATTGTGACAAGCTGCATTTATTTTAAATGATTAATTCAAGAGACTGAAAAAAGAGGATTAAAGCTGCTACTAACTGGAACTAACTTGCCTTGCAGATGTTATTATGTTATTATACAATATTATAGCTTGTCTGCCTTTATATAACAAAATATAATGACATACTATATTAGGGAAGTACTGTCACTTTTGCAGAAAAAGACAGGATGTTATTTGTATCTCCACTTAGCTTTGAGCTACATCTTACCAATCCAATCCGTCATTGATTATTTTCTTATAACATCTCATTGTCATGTTTTTTTTTTTCCTTAGATAGTTTATATAAGCATGCCTCTGCTGATCAAACCACGAGTGTGGTAATTATTACAATAATTGCTGATTGCTATCATCAAGACAAGGGAAATGGTATAATCATAGAGAGTGGAAAATAGAGTATATGAAACTCCAAACTGCAGTGCATACACGCTTGCTCTTGTCTCATTGGGGGATTTGGTGGTATTAACTAATAATCTTTTCATGATGTTTTGAGGACGGCTCGGTGTTTTGGTACAGAGACCCAGGAACAGATTTGAACTTCAGATATACTTCCTTGTTGTCTGAAACAATTAAATCAAGTGTGTCGTTGTCTAGATGTCTTTTCTTTTTTGTGAAGATTACCTGGCATTTGTTAAGAAAGAGATTTCTAAAACAAACCTTGATTACAAACCTTCTAAGACAAAGCCTTCATTTCTATTCACAACTGTCATGGGTTGTGTAGATTTACAATGTAACCAGATCCAAAATTAATATTCTTCTAAAGCATTCAAAATCCCGGCAGTGAATGCTGTAATTTATGATTAGCCGGAGTTACTTAATTGCTTGAGTTGTTTATCTTAATTTAGTTGTGTAAATGATAAAAAAAAAGCAATAAGGTCTAATAAATAATGTTACCACTGCTGAAATTAACAGCAGAAACTTAATTTGTACAAGCTTATCTACCTTGCTTCCTAGATAAACATACCCATACAGATATCATTTGCATATAATATTAATGATTTTACATTTCTGATGCATGGGTTCCTGCCTGTGTAGAGTTTCTGTGCATTATGTGTACGCCAGATTTCCCACCTCCTATAGGCAGATTGGCTATGCTGTGTGAAAGAGTGTTTGTGTGCATGGTGAACTACTGTACAATGGACAGTCCATCCAGGACTTCACAATTTTGTTCACAATTCATCACAAAAATGAATTATAGTCAAGCAAACATTATGCTATTTGGAGCAGCTTGCAAATTTTTGACAATGACTGCAGATTTAAGACAAGCCATTGTGTGATGTCATCGCAATATGCATTTAGTTAAAGCTCTCTTTGGTACATATGAATTGAACATGAGCACAGCTATCATAGAAAGTAATTACACATGTGTCTTCAATAGAAGGAGTTGAGAAGAAGAATCTTGTGATTGCAGTTTTTCCAATTCAAGTACTTTGCCACAAAAAAAGCACAAAAATACTTCGCAAGGTGGATCGTAATTTAAAAAAAAAAAATTAAAAAAAAATGCAGGAAAATCAAGAGACTGCCCTCCCCCACCTCAAACCCAGTCTTCCTGTCATATGTCCCATATAATCAACACACTAACCAGAATAAAGCGGTTACTGAAAGTGAAGGAGTTTAATGTATGATGATATACTGTCATAAGAAAAATGCAAAATTATTATATTGTGTTTGACATTTCATGTCTTGTGTCCCTCGAAATATACTAAGATACAAAGTGAGACTCAAAGAAAACTGCATTTCTGCATTTTTTTGCTAAACTTTCAAAAATCTTCTTACCAGAATGTGTATTAATTTTTATGTGACATTTAATCACATAATTTTGGAAGAATTTGGTGTCGTAAACAGGTAAGGATCTGATTTTGGGTGGTATAATTAGCATATCTGGGAATTCATAATATTGTTCTACACCTAATTCAGAGTTTAATTTGTAAAAATGATTACAGCTGTGTATTTGTAAGTTGCAGACTCGGGACAGAGCAGTCCACTGACACAGAGACAGATGAAGCCATGAAGCCACCTAACACAGCAACACAGTCGTAATTACATTTTCTGCTTACTCAGTTTGTGCTCTAATGGCAAGCTCTCATCACATCAACCCAGTGGGACAACACTCATCTAATTTAGAACAACATCAGTCGTGGTGTAATTGTTTGATTCAAACATGTGGGAATTGCATGATAGAGTATAATAGGTTAAGACTAACTTTGTTTCAACCAAATATCCACAGAGGCAGAATTTGATTTGAAAGTGCAAAACAAAAAATCAGCAGAGTTCTGTGGCAATATACGTGGAGTGCAAAAACAATTGGCTTAATACTTATTCTCAGCAGCACAAATGGATAATACAGACATCTCAGCCTTAAAACAGTTCTCGTCAAACTGAAAAAAAACAAACGCATCATAAAAATCCACTCAGTACTAGAAAAATAAGGGAGAATATGAGCATGAATAATGTACACTGTACAGACTAGGCTATAACAAGATTGTTCTACTAAACCTTTCTACATCAAAAACCTATATATGCCTTTCTAAATAAGTATAAATACTTTTTTTTTTTTCAGAATGGACACTGTATTTCTTTATGCTAATATGATTGAAGAGATGATTGTGGACTTCAGAAAGACTCAAACAGACCAATCATTGATAGAACAATTGATGAGAGAGCCAAAAACTTCAAGTTTCTCAATTTTATAGAACCTCTCAAAACCACAAGGCCCAGCAGCACCTCCACTTCCATCAGTGGTTAAAGACAGCCAAACCACCCCCCACGACCACCATGTAGTAGGGAAACTGCAAACTTTTCAAACACAAGACACTACAGCAGATTGTGAGAACAGCTGAAAAGATCTTCGATGTCTCTCCTCTTATCACCGACGACTCAAATAACAACCACTGCATCCGCAAAGCCACTAGCATTGCACACACCCCATGGAGTCTTTAAACCTCCTGCCATCTGGCAGAAGGTATAGGAACGTTCATATCACCACAAGCAGACTCCACAACAGATTCTTCCTTAACCAAACACCTCTAAACACCTAACCCAGTTTATGTTGTTGTGTTCTGTGTATTCTTTTTACTCACACCCTTGTGTATTTGCACTTGTATTTCTGTGTACCACACTCCCGGAGAAACAGCATTTCATTCCAATGAACACAACCTATGATTTATTCAAAAGTTGCTGCTGAATGAGGATTTCTTCCATTGTTCTGAGTGTTTTTCAGTTAACATTATGGGCCAAGTTAATTTGTTTCAGGATATCAGCATCCTTATAGATGATGTTGCTTATGGCAAGGAATTTTTACGGATAAAATTATGAACACTTACTAAAAGCATATCCAAAGAATGCTCAGTAATATTATTCATCTAAAAGTTCTCTTTTCAGGTGAGCACAATGAATTCAGTTTCAACACAAAATACTCAATATAAAGTGCGATTAAATAACTAGCCTAGATCCATGCATAGACATTATAATCTCATGGTGACATTAAACAATAGAATGGGTTGCATTAAGTGCTATTTTACAAGCTGGTGAATAATGAGGATGGAAGCTGTATTGTTAAACTAAAACAGTGCGAATACATCACAAAGAACACACAAAGAATGAGAGAGAGAGAGAGAGAGAGAGAGAGAGAGAGAGAAAGATTCTGGTCTTGTGGACACAGGCAAAGAGTGCTGTAGTGCTACGGGCTGCCAAACATGCTGCACAGATCGGCTTGCAGAGCTAGGGGGAAATCCATGACACTAAACTATTAATTGTTCAATGCTTTCCACCTTCTTATTTATAAATCATCAAATCAGTGTTTGTTTGTTTTTGTTTTTTATTTATGTCATATTTATATTGTATTGTGCTATTTGTTTGATGCTGCATTTTTCAGACAGCATTTTCTATTCTATTTTAAGGCTTTATGTGTGACACCACTGATGCAGTTATTCTTTGTAAATCACCCACACCATGCTTGTTATCTACACATGCAATTTATCTCTACTGCACATGGAAATTAGTTAATCAGAACCATCTGATATTTTTAGTTTCAATTGTAAACAATTGTCCATCTGTGAATACTTATAAATTGTTGTGCCTGTTAAAACATACTCTGGAAAAAATCCAGTGCTGTACATTTATTATACAAATAAATAGTGATTTTGATGCTAATCATGTACATACGTGTGTAATTCATTTTTAAACACAAAAGCCCTGCATGTTAAATCACTGCTAATGTCAGCTGATCATCAGACTCTGCCTAATGCTCTGAAACAGGAAATAAAGGGGGGGAAAATCCAATTTAAGTGTTGGAGATGCTTGATTTATGAAGTGTGCACTTACACTGTGGTTTCACAATTCTTTATATTCTCAATCAACAGTTATGTTTAGTCCAAGGTAAGCACTTTAATTCATTAACACTTCACATAATGATGCAGGAGATCAGGATGTCATGATTTCTCAGATGAGGAAAAAAAATAAGAAAAACAAGATGCCTATATGTGTGTGTGTGTGTGTATATATATATGTGTGTGTGTGTGTGTGTGTGTGTGTGTGTGTGTGTGTGTGTGTGTGTGTGTGTGTGTGTGTGTATTATCGGGTTGATAGCCAAAGCCCACTGTACGAAGTTAGCTATCTAAGAATCCCCATAATCCAGCACCATGGCTGTATATGAATTTAATCTAAAGCCAAAACTGCAATAAACTCATTAAAAACATATGTTCACTTGAAACCACTGCATAAATGGCCAAGGAAATCATAGCTGGTTAATTGCATTATTTCTTTTTATATCTAATAGTGATTACAAATAAATGGATCAGAAAAAAAAGGATTTAATTATGACTAGGATTTAAAAAGCACTAGGATTAAAAAAACAAAAATGAACCAAATGCTCACGTTCTGTAACAGAGGTTTATAATGGTCATTATTCGAACAATAGAGTTCAGACAAGCAATCAGTCAGCGAGAGAAAATTGCCTTTCTTGAGATTGTCTTGAATGTGTGACTACAAATGCTATTACTCAAAAGGAACTCTGGTTCATGGCTATGGATGATGTAATATGCTTAAAATGTGGAACATTTCACCAGACTTGACACCTCAAATCCCTGGCTTTGAAGCTGCTACCTAAAATGGATGTAAAAGTTGTTTAGTGATTGCTTCTTGTGACAAATCTGTATCTGTCAAGATTCCAGATGGTATAACAGAAAAGTCTTTCCTTTATTGTTTGGAGATTCCTGATAATGTCATAGCCCTAAATGACCATCAGTACAAACAGATCACTGACAAGTCCTGTTGTTGGGTAGGAAGAATCTCTTCAAATTCCTGTCAGTTAGACTAACATTTGTCATTTGTCTTAGCAAGCATGAACACTACCGTTCTTGGGCATACAGTATGGAAGAGATTAGATATCCCCTCCGAGCATGTTCAGCTGTAATATAGTTTGATATCTGTTCTGCAACTTGCTAGAAGGGGAAACTGGAAACCAGAGCATATATCTATTACACACTGCAACAGTGCAGAGTTCTAAATTAGTATAAGAGCAAAAGGTTCTTAATTCTAAAATATTATGAACGAAACAGCGCATAGTTTTTAATTCTTTAATTACAGTATATGTTTGTTGAAGCATAACTAATTTGATTTATCTTAGTGGCCTTAAAGAACATATTTATCTCGGGTTTTAAATACAATAGGCTTTATAGCAGTCCATTTACTTGCACATTACATCAGTAGAATACTCATAATGCAATTATTCTCATCAAGCTGAGAGTTTTGATATGTCACATGTCTGTGTTACAGTAGTTGTTTTGATTCCACTTATTTTGGGGGTTTAACAGGTCATGAAATGCATGTGATGTCAGTAAAATACCCATGAAGTAATACTGCTCAGTCAGACAAGCTTTTGATAGGTCACTATACCAGAGGTTTTGTGGTAACAGTTAATTTTGTGCATGATGCAGTGTGACTAATAATGCAATTCTGTATATTTAGTCAAGGGTAAAGTCATCTCCATATCCTTCATGTGAAGGATTTGAGGAATGATCCGTGTTTTGAGTCAAACAGTGTGGTACTAGTTAGATGCTGGAGATTCCCTATGGAGATAAATATAAACATTGCCTGTTTGCCAGTTTACTCGTGTAGACTGATTTTGCAGTGTATTAATGTGTATTGCAAATCCCAATGGAAAATTCCATGGGATCAGTCCCCAAATAAGTTTTACTTGGATTTGTCATTCAAGTCTGTAAGACTGACGGTGTGGGTGTCCAACAAAACATGTGAATACTTTCTTTGGGGCTAAAATATTGCTAAATGACATTTTTGTTGAAAATTCTGAAAGGCAGTATCAATGCCAGGTCTTCTCCCTAAGATGTACAACAGTATATGTGGTATGTATCACATGTCAGCTGAATGATGTCTGAGCTGTACCACCCTGTTTTATTTCCCAGTCATTATGTCTGGGCCAAATACTTAATATCATGGCAATGTGTTTGAAAAGCATATGTCGTTTATTTTATGAGTTTTAGGCTACCATAGATTTCTCATTGAGTCTGTATGGGGGAAGTGTGATCAGGAATTTCACATGACACGTATGTAGGACTGGCGCGAAAACCAATGCGGGACTGCCAAATACTGTAATGTATACTAAATGCAAATGTAAATGCTATGAAAAGAATAACACATACGGCACAATGGGAAAGTCACACAATTATAATAGCAATGCTTGAATTGCAAAAAAATGACTAATTAATACAATTTATCAGGGAAGCATTATGTATTGTACACCATTATAATGTAACTGTGTGGAGCACTAAATTGTAAACTATTATAATGTACAAAAAAAAAAAATTATACTAATCCTGCAATACATGTAACAGAATGGAGCACTAAATTCAAAACTATTATAGTGTAATAATTATATAGTTTCTAATTAAAAAGTGTTTAAAAAATGTCTAAAATATCACAGTGTAATAAGGTGGAGCTCTAAACTCCAGACTATTAATCTCTAGCAAAGTGGAGCTCTTTGTTCCAAACTATTATCTAATAACACAGAGATCTGAATTCTCATTCATTGATCCATTAATATGTAATTGTGCAGTGATCTAAATTCTTAACTGTTACAATGTAAGGTTGCAGAGTTTGAGTGAGATCTTAATCCTAAACTAGCAGATTGGTTTTAGTTTGTAACCCTTTACAGTATAAAAGCACAGATCGCTAAATTCTGACCTGGTACTTTGATAACAGCAATAAACCGTTGATTGCTCACCAACCCTCTGTTTTTTATCTGTTGAAGTAAATAAGACAATAAGCCACTTGTCAATTTAGAGAAGTTCCTTTGCTGTCAAGAATTTCCTGTAGTTACATAAATATTAAATGACGGTCTGCTTAAAGAAAAAAAGAGATTTGTGCATATTTTGCTGTTAAATAATGATTTTTTAAAATCTGATTATTAATAGTCTTATTTATTATTAGTCATAATATACAGTATTAATAATAGTTTAGCTATCTTTAATAGCAATTGCTTTTTACAATTCATTACAATACCTCATATAACTGCTGCTATTATATTAAGAGTTCATTCCTGTATTTTTGCACCTGTACTATAGAATATACAGTATGTACACTGGTCACTGCTGCTTTTGTCTTGTAGTGTTTTGTATTGTTTATTTGCACTGTGTTTTATCTCGCACTGTTTGCATCAGGTAGCACAGATGCACTTTATGTGAATAAGACTAACTTACTTAGAATCCTACATTCTACATTTGGTTGAAATGACCATAAAAGCTTCTTGACTTTACTCTTAGATTATCAGTATTATCTTTGGTACAAGGTACTGTCAATGAGCTGTTACTATAGTAACAATAATAAACACATTTGGACAAACACATTAATATCAACCTGTGATATGAATTACAGCCACGACTATTGTCAGAGCTGATTTTCTAAACAATTTATCAACAACTTCTGACCAATCGTATTTCATTTCAACAGCACTGAGGTATAAACACTTGTATTACACTTTCAGCACACCTTGTCCAAAAAGGATGTAGGTACATTTTGAAGTAATATAAATACACCTCACAACCTAACATGAAAGCTTGGAAGTTAATTATTTTGGTCAGAATGACAATAGTTATGTCTCCAATAGTTACTGTATGCGTTTAAAATAATGTGATCAAAGTTGACATACTCCTTGCATAGTCAATTGCTTTCATATTATTTTCCTCTAAAATGTGTCTATGACTTATTAAATCAGAGTGTTTGATTACAACAGGATAGATTTATTAAAATGGAGACAGGTTTTCCACATGTGTTCTTGTATTTGATTGTCCACTCAGAGTACAATCAGTATGTAAAATAGAAATTTCCAATGAAAATTGTTGAGGCAGCCTACGGTGCTTAAGCAACCCTGGCAATGATGCCACACACAGCTGGGGGTTTAGCATTCAGCTTTGTATTGCACCGCTTCGCAGACAGCGTTGATAAGTCTCTCAAATTTGGAGCATTGTCAACGTCATTATCTCCTTACTTTCTGCAGATGAGCTTGCTGAATTGCTGCACATTTTCTCCGAGGCACTATCATAATACCACTACTGTCTATGGCACCTTTTACACATTCTATCATGAATAAATTAAGTCGAGTTGAACAAAGCCTGTTCAAACCAAATGCTTGGATAAATTTTTCAGCCATGCTTATCAGTCAGCTCTTTTACCGAATATAATTGAATAGGAAGGATATTGGAATATTGTTGAAGAAGCTCTGGAGGCACTGTGACAGGCAATTCTTCAAAATTTTGTAGTTGCACAGAAAATATGGAGGAGTTACTTGACCATAATTCTTTCACATGCACAGTAAGATGAAGTTTGCCCGTGAATTTGAATGTACCAGTATAAAAAAAGCTAGGCGGTTTTAGCCTTTCAGGTCTGGCAGATCTATTACTAGAATGGTTCCTAAGCCACTAATTATGTACACAATGAAAGAAGCTTAAAGTGCTCTCTGATTATACTGAATGTCAGTCTGAATAAAGTTGGCCTAAATAACCGTGTTATATGTATAATGCTGAAAGAATAAAAAAAAAGTGGTGTTTGTCCAAACTGAAGTCTTACGTACGGCATAAAAAGCACAACTAATCACAGCTAATAGATTGTTTTTTTTTTTACCTGTGCAGTGATATCCTACAGTGAATAACTACTGTAATGTACCAAATAAAACTGTCTCTGCAGTCACCATGAACAGTGTATTGTTAATGGATAAAATTGGGTTAGTGTGTCTTACATACACACAGAGGAAAAAAGAAAACCCACAACAAGAATGTGTGACTTTTTCTGCTATTAATGTGTGCAAGTTCTTCTCAGCTTCTACACTTGCATCATTTCTTTGTAGCCAGTAATTATTCACTTCAATTTTAATTGTGACTCTTTCTATTTTTTCTGTCCTAATTAGCATAGAGTTATCTTTCTTATAATCAGTCAGAGAAGATTTAGTGTTGCAAATGTCACTGGCATTAAAAGTTGTTTTTATGGTGTCATGGGTTAAAGTGAAAGTTTACTACAGTATAACATCCAGAGATTGAGGGCTCAAATCTGCCAAAGACACTTCAATACCCTTGCGTCCAAGAGAATTTTAACTGTAAAATATTACTGTCATGACTCAGCCCGGACTTTGGCCAAGTGCAGTTGTTTTGTTTACGTTTCTCGTCACGTGTCTGCCCCGCCTTCATCTGCTCCTCCCTGTCACCACACCTGCTCCTCATTGTGTCATCATTGTTCTTTGTATTTAAGTGTGCCGCGTTGCCGATGGCAGCGCGGAATCAACTGTTGTCTTTGTCCTGTCTCTAGTCCGTGTCGTGTTTCGTGTTCCTCTGTTATTAAACCCTATTTTTGTTTTGCTATCCTGCGTTTGGGTCCGCTTCTTGCCCTGCGTTATGACAATTACAATATAACATTGTAGAGTTTTAAGTGATAAACTATTGCAGTGTAAACTATTCTAATCCAATAACAGTATGATCTAAGTTCTACACCAGGGGTGTCCAACCAGTCAGAGACCAAGTGCCACATTTTTTACTGTGTTACCGCAAAGAGCCACATCATACACGTGGGCACACATGAACATCACCTTTTTTCCCCTGCCATTTTGAGAGCGAACTTGAAACAAATTGTTTACTCAAATGATCTTGCTCCTACTGGGAAACTTTGAGGTATTTTCATCCCGCTCACATGCGCATTTGACGGAAATACCGTATTGAACTAGGGTGAAGCGAAAACGCGTATTAAAAAGTGTTACAAACCATTTTTGTATGTGCCTAGGGGTCAAGGGTGCAACATTAAAACACTGAACGTGTACTGGAAATAAGTACTAACTGGAAACCACCAAGTCCACAATAGTGTCTTTTATTGTAGTGAACCATACCATCACCAACCAATCCAAGCATTATGTACAAACTATATACATTATAATGTTTACAAAACTATGTACAGTCGAGAAACAAACCCAAAATAATTCACATCAAAACAGGGACAAGAGAAAAGAACAAGACCGTGCCAACTCAGGGAAAGAAACAAAAGAAAACAATCTTACTAAACCGGAAACAAAACTTCTAATCTAACTCAGTCACGATAAACCATACGTTAAACGAAAAGAAACATCTTCAGCGGGCAAGACGCCCTAACTTCACTACACTTACTAGAAACAAAAATACAAGGGGTGGCACGTTTCACTATCCTAGTGTTCTAAGTAGCTGTGGCTCAGTGTTGCATATGTACATCACGTGATGTCTTACCTGTTCTATCTCTTTCCCCGTTTATGGTGTGATTTGATATTTAATCAGCCAGATAACAGTCGGTAGGAAACATCAGAGAGACAGGACCAGAATGAGGCATGGAACACTGATACAGCACAGAACACAGACTTAACCAACAAACACAAGGATGGTACAGGACAAAACAAAAACCACACGAGTCAACCACCGGACAAACAAAAGATGCCGCGTGCCAGAGAACTCCCTCCTCCTGCACAGGTGTGCCTTTTAAATCCCACGTAGGGCGCCCCCATTGGTGGAGCTGCACATTGTCATCACCATGCATCACGGTGATTGGCAGACACACACTGACCTGTTAAAACAAAAGTGAGGGCAAAAGAGAAGGGAAGAAAAACAACAACAAAACACCATTCCAAAAAAAAAAACGAACAATAATATGGGGACGTAACAAAAGACACAAATACAAATTTCGATATGAACGTAAGAGCCGCATGAAACCAGGCAAAGAGCCGTTCACCCCTGTTCTACACTATTACAATGTAACAGAGCAAATGTTTAAATGTCAAATTAGTACAATGCCACAGTGTGGAATTCTAAATTCTAAAATATTCAAATATAGTTGGAATTCCTCACTCTCACCCTCTGCTACATTTTAAAGTTTTTCAATGTTGCAGTATAGAGTTCTTAATTCTAAAGCATTATAATAGAAAATCATGAAAGATTGTGTAGATCTTAATTCTACAATTACAGTGTTACAATGTACAAGGTTACAAAGGCATAAAAAAAAATTAACCTACATTTTACTTAGTGTAAAGAGGGGTTAACTCTCAGTACCAGTCCAACAGGGAGTAGCTAAAAGAAACACAGAAGCTTAATCAACAAGTATAAGTAATGAATAATGTCAGGTCGCCTTATACGAAAACAATTCACTATGCGGAAGTGTGATGATGTGGATCAACATGAAGTGGAGCAAAATTGGCCATGCTCTCTGGGTGGGAGGTGTGGAACACTCTCTCCTCTATCACTCAGTGTAACACTAGACAATCATGGAGCTTTGTGAGTTCCAGAGAGCACCTTTCATATAAGGCTGGTTACTGGTCAAATTAGTGTAAAAAAATGCTCTTAACATGTTTCCATATTAAGCTTTGCTAAAAGATTTATTAAAGCCAAATATTAGGGGTTTTAGGGAGGATTATATTCTCTAGAAAAGAGAATCAAGAATAACTCATTACTTATACAGTGTTCAAGACTGTCAATGTAAGTGTTACATGTTGTCAGATTTAAAACTTCTTGTATGAAGTATTCATTCTATTTCTTTTCATTTAGCTGCTATATAGGCTTGTGAAATAGACAATGATCTAAATCTTGTTTGACTCAAGGTTTCCTCTTTGTGTTATCTCGGAAGTTGTATTATTATTATTTGCACTAACTGTCATCTCAGGCTTGCTCATTAGGGGTCTGATCTGAAGTTTTTTAAAGATGCTATAAGGCGATGTCCATTTTTAAATATGCTGTACAAATAAAAATAATTTTAATTTAATGGTTTTATAGTTCAGCACATGTAGTAAGTAGGATAATCTGAGAAACTAAGATGGAAGAAAGGATCTTTATAAATAAGCTCTAAGGAGCAAGGAGCAAACATTTATAGATACAACAGCCTTGAACATTTACATCTGAAATAATAATTGAGGCTAATCCCCACTTCAGTCTCCACAAAGTCTTACTACATAAAACATCTAGTCACCTCACTGTCATAAACCTTCTGGCATTGCTTCATGAAAGATTTATGCGATGCTTATGAATGTGTTATGAAAAGCCAGTGTTCGTTCCCTTCAAACAAAGTGTTATTGAAATTACTTTTGGCTTGAAATTCCTGTGTGTATATCAAATCTTCGACGATCCTGTTATGCATAAATCTCTCTTTAATCATTGTAGGTACAGAAGATGACTTTACATAATCATGCAGACTTTTGGTCATATTTTTCAATGGTGTTTAAACATAGTTTTGTAAACATGCATGTTTCTATGTATAGGAGGTATTTTTATTTATATTAATTTGGTATATTTATGTCTTTCCAGGTAAAATGCCCCTGCAGTACTTTCACTTTGTTGTCTTTAAGCCTTTTTGTTACATGTTTGATAGTATGTTTAGTAGGGGTGGGGGGAAAAAATCGATTCTAACTATCGATATCGATAGCTAATTATCGCGATTCTTTTTAAAACGATATTGAGATCGATTTGTTTAGCTCAGAATCTATATATATTTCATTATTTTACTTTTCCAGAGAGGTGGTGGGAAGGTGTTATCGCTTTTATTCCAACAGAGGGCAAACTGAGAATTGTTTAAACTTTAAAACTTTACATTTTAAATCACAAGTGTGGAAACACTTTGGATTTTACACACTGTGCTGGACATGACTAAAACAGTATGCAAACTCTGCCATACAGTGATAGCATATTGTGGCAATATGACCAACTTGAGTGTCCACCTTGCTCGACACCATCCCGAGCTGAATTTCGGGCTGAACACAAAACAACCTGCAGCATCTCAACAAACTCTGGATGTGACATTGAGTAAATTACCATGCACTTTGGAGAAGGCAAAACGCATCACAGAGTCGATTGCTCTTTTTATCTGCAAAGACATTCGACCTTATAGCGTTGTTGAAAATGCAGGTTTTCAAAATATGATCCATACTTTGGAGCCTAGGTACGTTATTCCATCGAGGAAGCTTTTCGCAGACACAGTCGTGCATAAAATCTATGACGAGGATGCGTCAGAAGTAAAAAAACATTTAAGTAAAGCTCAACGAGTCGCACTTAGCTGTGATGCCTGGACATCACGAGCTACAGAGTCCTATGTAACCCTGACAGCCCATCGCATTACAGATGACTGGTATTTGTCTTCTCACGTGCTCCAAACCAGAGCCTTTCATGAGAGACACACGGGGCAAATCTTGCCGAGCTGCTTCGTGGTGTAGTGATTGAATGGAACTTAATGGAAGTTTGTAGCACATTTTAGTTGTAGTCTAGGGTTTCAAATTTAAATAAATTTAGTTAAATTTTAAATAAATTGTTCTGGAGCTTTTTTATTTATTGTTATTTATTGGAACAGTTTAACAGCACTTTTATTTTATTTCAGAGAGTATTGTTTTTAGTTATTTTGTTGCACATTTAAATATTATATTCAAGTTTTTGGTACTTGAAAGTTTTATGGTTCAAGGATCTTTATCCACTATGTACGTATATGCTCCTGAAATAAAAATTCAGAAAGATGTTATGCATTGTTTTTGCTAATATAACTCATTTACAGTCTCTTTAAGGGTATGATCAAGTATTTGTCATTGTCTAATCTTTATTAAGCAAACAAAAATCCCAATTTAAACAATCGCAATAGCTACAGAATCGCAATATGTATTGAATCGGCACAAAAGTATCAGGATAGTATTGAATCGCCAGATTAGTGAATTGTCCCAGCCCTAATGTTTAGCATCATTGTCATCATTGTCATCATTGTTGAAACACACAGCTGAGACCAAGTTTTAACATCCTGGCTGATGTCAGCGTTAGTATTTCTAGATATTCCTCCTTCCCCACCATCAACTTTGTAAAGAGCAAAACACCCCCACAACAAGAAGCTGCCACCACCATGCACCACCATGCCAACTTTATTCATTTATGCCATGCAGGGCATTAACTATGGTACTACTTTGAGCTTCTTCCTTGCATGAAAGTCTTTCAGTCTATAGTAATGTAGAACTCTTTGTGGATGTATATTCTTTGGTACCTGCCTCCATATCCTTCACTAATTCCTTGCTTAGACTGAAGAATTTTCATCCCTGCAAGTTCATTTCTGCATCTTGCTTTCTGTCTGTGTCTGTCCTAAGACTTAATTTATTTTTTTGTTGTTGTTATCGCTTCTAACTTGGAACCAGACTTATGGAGGTCCACACATTTTTTTGCAGAGTTGCATGGATTTTCCAATAGTTTCAAGGAAAAAGGCATTCATCTGAACGTAGATCAAATACGCTAATCTAGATTCTAATCCGAAGCTTCAAAAAGTTGATTCTGTTTCGGCATCTGGCATAAATCACAAATGCAATCCAACACCAAATCATAAAAAGTAAAAATACAAAAATCTAAACATGACAGCAAAAGATGCTGCAACACACAAATACACACACCTAACATAAAAACTGAATTAAAAAGCCAAACAAAATACATAGCAGCAAATAAAATGATAAATATAACAAATATGAGAGCACAACCAAAAAAATAAAAATAAAATGAAAAAATCTGAATCATTACTATTAACTCAAAATGGAAAGTGTAAGTAACCTTTTGAACAGGACAGTTTTGGGGGGGTTTTAATTTCCTACTGTATTTGTTGCTTATGCAAAGTCTCCAGCAGCTTATAGGATATAAGTTTTATAGAGTAATATAGAAGACATGTACATTTACTATAAGACAAAATTGATATAAAAATGGTGGCTAAGACTTGAGCACAGTACTTACTTTTAAATAATAACATAATAAAACATTGCCTTTGTATTCATTTCAAAGCCATTTTTACTAGTATTTGTGACTTGCACTGGTGTTTGTACTCAGGCAGGAGCAGTAGTTTGGAGGATGTAGATAATCAGCAAAGACAGCTTGCATTACAGAGAATTCGCTGCCAGAGAATTTATTTAATTCTGTTCAATCAAGGGTACTGTGAGGAATGGTCAACATGGCTGGGTTTGAATATTAATGAATATTTGCAAATGGCGCAATTCAACATTTGTCTCGCAGAAATTATTTGAGAAGAGAAATTAGCATACTCGCCAACAAAAGGCAGAGATAATATGTGTTAGTCAGGCTGATGAACTATTGATTGAGATTAATGCCCATGCTTTTTGGAAGGAGCCATAAAACAATAACCTATTACGTGAGGTAATTGCTTGTATGAAAAATCTATTATATTCCTATCCCTTGGCCAGACCAAATGACTTTATAATATTTATCAGTACTCCGTGGAGCAGAATTTATGAACTGACATGCAAGTACAAAGTCTTCCTGAGTAAAATGAAGGTTGGAGTGTAAAAATTGTGGATATTCCATTAACGCATTATAATTATGTGGCACTGCTTTTATTGACCTTTATTTACATGTCTGAAAAATAAAGGCATTTAGCCTAAATGAATTCAGAATAAACTTTCCCAATGTTTTAGATCTGTTTTATTTTATTTCAAATACAATTTTTAAAAGGAAAAGAAACTGCATTATAGCCACAAACTGAACTTGTCTCCTGCTGTCAAAGCTCTAAGCATTAAGCTTCTGTAAACTGATATGCATGTTCATTTAAATATGCTTTTGCTAAAAGAAAATTTTTTATTTTTTTTGTAGTTGAAAAATTTGTGGAGACAACACTGAATTCTGATCAGCAAATAAGAACAGGTCATGTTAAGAAGACAGCATTTCTTTCACACAGTTCGTAAATCTCTTTGTTACCCTTTTTCTCCACTAAAAAAATAAATAAATAAAAATTGATCGGACTGGTTGAGCAGGCAGACTTGAATCGACCAGAAAGTATTAAGTGTGATGTTGACCTATCGGAAGGTACATTAATTGATCTAGGAGCTTGTCCTCAAGTATGCCTGATAGATCAATAAAAATCCTCCCAAAGACAGGTTGGAAATAATCTTTTAAGGCGACATGTCCCTTGATTATTTGAGTTAGATCAATGCATGAATGTTTGTATTTAAATATCTGAGAATTCTGCAAGCCTTGTTTGGCAAGAGCAAACAAAATTGCTCATCCATCTAAGTAAATGTCATTTCTAAAGACAACCACAATAGGGCCCTGATTGCTTTTTGGGTCTATTTAGTGTATATCAATGCTGTTCGCTCATGCATGACTCACACATGGCTAATTTTGCATCAGCTGTTCCTTCATAGCTGCATTCTCAAATATCCAGCATTTCTGAATCGGTTGAACAACTGGAACGAGCACCTAGAGCTTCTCAAGTAATCATTTAAATTTACACACCTGGTGCAATGCACTGCAAATCCTGTAGGGTACAAAACTGTAGGCCAAAGCTTGCAATCCCACCATTCACTTTCAAGACATTTCCAAATTTGTCATTACATCAATTTCTGAAATCTTTCAAACTATTTAAAGAGACTGCTGTATATGAACTTTTGACCCATTAAAATGTATTTGTCGCTAACTAAAGTGGAGGCTCAAGTGAACTTTCCAAAGAACTGTCATATTTGTAATATATTAAGAGCTCTTTTCCAAAACGCGATAAACGCCAAAATAATAAAAAAAACGAGTTTGTGTGTTGTGAACCTATATACTGCTCCATCAATGTTTCATGCCAAAACGCTATAATTCCTTGTTTAAAATGTACTGCAAGATGCAGTTTCTTTCAGAAAATGCGATAAGCTCCAAACCTGATTTATGCCTAAACGCTATATATCCTCTCGACCAATCAGAATTCAGTGAGCGCTCGACGCAATCCAACATGGCGGCGGTCTGAGGCGAGAGATGTTTGTTTGTGCGCAGTCTTCAAAATGAGTGTTTTTAACTTTGGTGGTATTAGTTTATTTACTTTATTGTATGTATTAAGTTGCCTGTTGAATATTATCATTACTATCGTTACTTTTTGTACAGTATAGCTTAAATGTGTTACTAAGTGATTGGAATGTATTGTTAACATTGTTGTATATTTAATTAATTAGTGTTGTTTGTATGTGTGTTATTTTTAAATTATTTGTTTTATGTGGTGGACAATATTGAAACCTGAAATTGAAAATATTTATTTTTTACTATTTATTTTGTTACTATTTATTTTATTTGGAAGTTTTATTTGGTTTATGTCTCTTTTTATTTAAAAAAAAAAACATTTTTAAAATTAAGGATGAAAACGAAACTTTGAATTTATATTCAACAAAATTGTTTCATTTAACAATCACTGTCTGTTTAACAAGTTCAGACTAAGCCAACAGGCCATTTTAACAGGATAAATTGAATATAAACAAAATGTGTGGGTCTAGGTAAAAAAAAAAAGTCATTTTCATAAAAACTATTAAAATGGATTTATAGCATTTTGGAAAAGAGCTCCTCATATGTATTTTAACTTTTACAAGAAAATCAGCTAAGGAGATTGTTTTTCTCAAAGATCATGCAGAACTTCTGAAGACTTCGGTTGTTGCACTTGACTCTGATTCTGCAGTATGGTGGTTAATAATAAATCAAAATGAAAAATAAAAATAAACACAATAGCATATCAAGAAACCCAACATTAAATCAAAAGAATAAAATAAAAAAATAAATAAAAAACTTAATAGTTAAAAAAAAACAAACAGAAAATCAATGACCATTCCAAATGAAAAGGTAAAATAAAAAACATAACAGCAAAGAAAAAGCAGCAACTAACACACACACAAACAGCAAACAAACATCCAAACCAAACACATTACAGCGAATTCAAAACACACAAAGGAAAATTATTAAAATGAAAAGTTTATGTAAATATCTTTGAACAGGATATGTTTATTCCTTCATGTGTTTTGCACTAATATAAGGTTTCCAAAGCTTATAGAATATGCTCTTTTCTTTTTTTATTAAAAAAATTGAGACATTAAAGACTTGAGTACAGGGGATGTGAAAGATTTCATTGATTTGTACAGATCAGAGACTCACAGATTTTAATCACCGTGTTGTAAAATATAGCACAGATCTAGTAACAGCACACCTACACATCTCTCCTTTACATTATCATTCTACATATAATCACTCCAGTTTTCTGCACGGGACCTTGATGTCTCCTCCAGGATGCCTTTGGCTGTTTCCACGGTGACTGAACTCCCACTCTCTATTTTATTTTTGGAAACAATTAGCTTAAAAAGAAGTGTTTTTTAAGCCTATCTTTGCCCTTTATGTCTTGTTTCAAATTATTCATGGCAAATGGAAACATGTTCGTTTAATCAAGAAAGTAGAAAACATTTTAGAAAATAATTAAACTATCAGGTCGACTAATTACAAATTAACTTATTAATGAAATTTATCTAAAGAAAATACTAGAGATTGTATTACACATTACACTTTTAATATAAATGGTATTTGCCCAGTAAATGTAAATGGGTGGAATGTGTTAGTGGTTAAGCTGGTGGCCTATTGATTAGAAGGCTGTATGTTCAAATCCCGTTCCACCACCGGGCCTCTGAGCAAAGCTTTAACCCTTAATTGCTCAGTTGTATAAAAACAAAATGGAAATAATTTAAGCTAGTCTGGATAAGGGCCAAAAGCCATATATGTAAAGTGTGACTTATGTAACACTTCTACCTGGTGGCCAATTTTTTAAATGCAAGCAAGGAAAAAAAAAAAACCAGTAGCTAATAGATTTTGTTCTTAGTTATTAACAATGTGATGTGATCTTAAGCATTGTAGCCCATCAGCCTCAAGGATCAACATGTGCATTCAGCAATGCATTCCTGGCCACCAAAGTTTTAAAGCATAGTTAATTGCGTTAAAGTAACTTTCCTGTTAGCTCTGTCTGTTCTCATTTTTTGTTTACCGCATTTGTCAGACACTCTTTTCCAGAGTGACTTACATTTAACATTTATCAAGCTAACCTGAGTGGCACTACATTCTGGTGTGTGATGTGGCCATTAGCTAAAGATCTTGGTCTGTGTTATTGCCACATGATCAACTGGAAAACTGCTTAAATTAACAGGGATACCGGTGTTCCTATTAATGTGGTCAGTGGGTATATTGCACATATTTGTAATAAAATCAAACCTATTTCTTTTAAGACAAATTTAATTAACAAGGATGTGTTATTTGTGATGCTGAACTTTCATTAACACACAGAGTATGTTGCTATGGTTTGTTTTGCTTATCCTCACACTCCTATTTTTAACAGAATGAAAGTTACATATAAAGGTGCATCACAACAAGGAAGGTGACAGGGTGACCTTATCTAACACAAGTGTCATGCGCTTGACCCACTCTGCTATGCTTGGCCAGTCAAGGATTACAGCTCCTCACACATCAGAAATTTATATTCATAAAAACTGGATTGATGGCGAGTGAACAGTTTATGACTCTAATAATAGAAAGTTTAAACAACTTTGATCTGATTTGTTGAATTTCATGTTACAATTTGACAAATTGTATGGAATTTTATACTTTTGGCCTGAATCCATCATAGCAGGACATACAGATGTGCTTCGACAACATAATCTATGTCAGCTATTTAAGTGCTGTGTAATCTAGCATCTAGTCAAATGCAATAATACATCAGACATTTACATCAGACATTTTATCCTTTGATAAAATGAAGGAAACTGACCAGTGAGAACAGTATATAAACATGACAGTATGCTATGATAAAGTAATCTGAAATAGTTATTCTATCCTTTTAACCAGTCAGTGTTCACAATAGAACAGGATTTCTAAGTGCTGAGGAATCTATTATACTGCAATTTTAAAGCAGATATTGAAATAACAGGAACTATTGAAAGACATCATTGCATGCTTTGGCGTGGCTACAAGCAGGGTTTTTGTGCTTGTTGTCTGATAAACGTAGAAGAAAACCATAGGAAGTAAAATTCGAGACATAAAAATAGATTTTACACACCAACATATTTAGGCAAAATCTTTTTATGTCTCGAATTTTACTTCCTATGGTTTTCTTCTACTGAACAAACCTTGAGAGGAACTATACTCTAAAGGGAACTCATCCTCATTCAGGTGACACCAGATGTCCAATTTCCCTTTTAGCACTATTTTATGGTCAAAAAGTACAATTGCATAATCAGGAAATTAATTCTAGGTTTAATAGGAAGATTATTTGTTTTGTTTTGCGGTCTTCATTTGTGGTTTATTTTTTTTTTGCCAGAAACCTTCACATGGAGGTGCGTATATGTCATGTTCCTGAAGCTTGTGGCCAGAAAAGTGTATAAAAGACATCATGTGTGCTATGAGTAGTGTGGCTAAGATGTGTGTCCCAAATGATATACTACACATTATTTGCTTACAATATGTACACTAGTATCTAATTTATAAATTTCAGAAGGGTTGCATCATCTTAAATGAGCAAGCAAGAGTCAAGGGTATCAAGGAAAATCTCCCTGAAACTTGGTGTTAGTTTTTGTTTTTTCTATAAATAATTTCCTTTCTATAACTGTACACTATATAGTCAAGTGTAAATGGACCAGCTTTTGAGCCACTACAGTAGGAGCATCACCGTAATTTCTGAATTCATAGCTTTAACACAAACTGCCAAAGCTATCAAAAATTTCAATGAGAGAGATCCGAGTGAAAAACAACTGCAGCAACAGCAGTGCAAAGCCACTGCCATGGTCTCCATGTGGTACTAACCACAGCAAGCCCATGTACCTCATCATGCATCAGTGTTTGCAACACTATATGCGCACTACTGAGTGCATGAAGCATCCAACCTTAAACACTGCCTCCAAATTTTGTTGTCATTTTCAATGTAAACACACTATTCACTATATACTACACAGTAGCATAGAATAGCACATACATTAAATATGAGATCTGGAATGCACTGTAACACTAACATACTATGCATGGTGATTCTTAAGGGTGTTCTGAAACCAATGGCAAATGATGGTCTGGAGTTGATGGAGAATTTGTGATTTTTGATGAAGATGAGTGGCTTTTGCTGGAGAGTATATAAAGCAAATCCAGTGCTCTGTTGACATAAGAAGCCAAACTTTGTGAAGCAAGCCTTTGAGTGTGATTGGTTTTTATTCCTAGACTGTCTTCAGCTCTACAGCAGCAATCCTCGAGAGCTCTGCAAAACGTACCATGTCTGTCTGTGCTGTTTCTATAGAAAACACACACATACGTTTGTCTTCTTGTACTGACATAACTATTTTATGCACTTAATTAATGCTATGTCAACTCTAACTGTAATCTTAATGATGTCCCCACAAGGCCCAAAATCTAAGCCAAATGTAGCCCCAAGATCAAAACTGTCAGATATTATGCTTACCCCACACCCCCACTCCTTCATGTGCTCATGCAAACATGCACACTCACACACACACACTTCAGGAACCACTGTGACACATGAAACTGACTTGAAGACTCTCAGCATGCATATTGCATAGTGCATCTGGGCAACATAGTCATTAAAAGCAACAGATGTTCTGCTTAATGCATTGCTTCTGCAGCAAAGGACAACTGAACTGTAAATATGAAAGAGGGCAGAATAAGGCCATGTAGCTAAGAGCTTCCATTGATGCTTTATTGATAGAATGTAAGCTTTGCAGTTCAGTCTGTATCTGTTAATATTATTAATAGGTCTAACACCAAACAAGTTTATATCAGCAGAATTGTTTTTAATCTAAGAGTGTTAGGGGGGGCACGGTGGCTTAGTGGGTAGCACGTTCGCCTCACACCTCCAGGGTCGGGGTTCGATTCCCGCCTCCGCCTTGTGTGTGCGGAGTTTGCATGTTCTCCCCGTGCCTCAGGGGTTTCCTCCGGGTACTCCGGTTTCCTCCCCCAGTCCAAAGACATGCATGGTAGGTTAATTGGCATCTCTGGAAAAATTGTCCGTAGTGTGTGAATGCGTGAGTGAATGAGAGTGTGTGTGTGCCCTGCGATGGGTTGGCACTCCGTCCAGGGTGTATCCTGCCTTGATGCCCGATGACACCTGAGATAGGCACAGGCTCCCCGTGACCCGAGAAGTTCGGATAAAGCGGTAGAAAATGAATGAATGAATGAATGAATAACAGTGTTAGGAACTTTTGGTTCTGAGAACATTCAATACCCAATTTTCTGGGTGGGCAGCACAGCTAGTACTGTAGCATTGATTTCTCACAGCTCCAGGGTTTCTGGTTTGATACTGAGTTCATATTAATGTTTCCACGAATTTCTCTCTATGTCCATATGGATTTCCAACAGGTTTTACAATCCTCACACCATCCAATAGTAGAAGAAGATCAGTTATGCTAAATTTCCTCTAGGTGTGATTGTGAGTGCACGTGTGTATACGGGGTTTTGCCGTACATCACTGTTCCAAGATCCTGACAGGATAAAGCAGTTACAAAAGATGGATAAAGTTTGTTTCCTGTTTTTACATATAGTCACGTAAAAAAAAGGATACCCCATTAAATATTAAGTTCTTTATAAAGAAATGGCAACATGTGAATTTCTGATCTTGTTTTAATTTGTACCTGTAGATGAAAGTGATGTAATTGCATGTAAACAACCAAAATCACTTTGTTTTCACTTATTAAACAAAATAAATCAACAAAAATTTGTATTTTAACGGAGGGAAAAGTTAGGACACCCTATGCCCTGATAGCTAGTGTTTCCCCCTTTGGCTGAAATAACCTCAGTGAGATGTTTCTTGTAGCCATCTACCAGTTTCTGACATCGACTGGAAGTTTCCCCATTCATCAATGCAAATGAATTCTTTCAGCTGTGTGATGTTTGGTGTTTCATGCATGCTGTCAGGGATCAGTGCGGATCTGTCAGGGATCAGCGCGGACTTAAGTATTAAACCCCTTTCATTTGAAGCTATCCTGCGAATGGGTCTGTCTCCTTCCTGCCGTATCCAGGGTCACTCGGCCCTTCAGTTCGGCTGTGGACTTCGGTCGGCCCTTCAGCTCGGATGCGGATGTCGCTTCGGCCTTTCAGGTCGGCTGTGGACGTCGCTTGGCCCTCTCTGGCTGCGCCGCTGTGTGCCCAGCTCCCCTCACCTGCCTCGCCGTGTGTCTTGGCTCCCATCGCCTACCTCGCCGCGGTCCTTGCTCCCCCCACTGGCCTCGCCATCGTCCTTGCTCCCCTCACCTGCCAACCTGCCCTGGGAGCCGCGCCTTAAGGGGGGGTTCTGTCAGGGATCAGCGCGGATCTGTCAGGGATCAACGCGGACTTTTGCCCATATGTGATTGTTGTTGTGTGTCACGTGACTGCCCCACCTTCGTCTGCTCCTCCCGGTCACCACACCTGTTCCCCATTGTGTGTGATTGTCCCTTTGTGTATATATGTGAGCCGCGTTGCCGATGGCAGCGCGGATTCATTAATATAGTTACGTTAGTTCCCCGTGTAGTGTAGATATGTTTGTTTTCCTTAAGTATTAAACCCCTTTCATTTAAAGCTATCCTGCGAACGGGTCTGTCTCCTTCCTGCCGTATCCTGGGTCTAACACATGCACAGTCTGTTTCAAATCACCCCACAGGAGCTCTATAGGATTTAGATATGGGCTTTGACTTGGCCATTCTAGAATTCTCTGTTTTTACTTTTCAGCCAGTCCTTGGTGAATTTACTGGTAAGTTTTTTCATTGTCATGTTTCAAGATCCAGTTCCAGTTCAGCTTAATTTTTTTGACAGACATTCTCACGTGTTCTTCAAGCACCTTCTGAAACAATGTAGAATTCATAGGATTCTATGATGGTGAGCTGACCATCCTGCTGCATTAAAACATCTCCAAACCACAACACTTCCACTTCTATGTTTCACGGTTGCTATGAGGTTCTTTTGTTGAAATGCTGTATTTACACCAAACATGCCCTTTATTATGGTATCCAAATAATACAATTTTAGACTCATCTGTCCAAAGCACCACTTGTTTTAAATGTTCTCCACTTGTAAATGATTTTCAGACAGTGGAATGGCTGATTACAAATTCTTTTCCAATCTTTTTATATCCCTTACCAGGCTCATAAGCACCTACTTTCTGAAGGCCTCAGAGAGCTCTCTGGATCTCACCATGGTGATACCTCTCAGTTCAACAACTAAGAGCAAACCAAACTGAACATCTGAGGTTTAAATAAAGCAAGCCTCCTTCAAAATGCTCTGTAATAATGTTTGAATTATTTGCACCTGATGTGATACACATGTAGGTAATTTTATACAATATAAATACAAATAATTTTAAGGGTGTCCTTACTTTTTCCTCACATGAAATTGGATTTTTTTACATACATTTTATAGATTATATAAAAGGAAATTTCTTTGGTTTTATTTGTTTAGTTATATTATATAATGTGCCAATATTGTAAAAATTAAGATTAAATCCCAGTTAACTAACACATGAGGTGCCCTAGCTTTTTCACATGACTGTAATGTTCATAAATGGTCCAATTTGTTAAAATTGTCATTTACATACTGCTATATTTTTGTCTTATTGGGAAATTCATACAAAAAATGATTTTAAAACGTTTCAGGAATGTTATTTTTGGAATGTTTTAGTTTGACTTTTTTGGAACTTGTATTCTGTTTACTGAAATTCTACAAGAATATGCAGAATATACAGTAGCAGGACAAAATATTGTAACATGCTCCATACCTTCAGAAAACAGTAATTAAGCAATTAAAAAAAATTATCCCAGTTCTGACTCACACTTTCCTGTCAGCCTATTCTCGTACCAGTGCTGGCTCTTGAGCTGATATTATCAATCCTAAACACATACAAGCACATGCCCATGACAGAGCAGAGCAGAGGATGAGACAGAGAGCAGAGAGCGTCTTTAACTTGTGAATGTCTGTAAACAGGCTGTCATTCGCTTTCACTTTAGCTCTTGTTGACGGACTGCAAGGTCAGCGTCTGCCAACATCACACCTTTTAGATAACACACACACACATACACACACACGAACACACTCTGACACGGCTGTGGAGCTGCCATATTCACCTAATGCATTTGGACTCCAATGGCCTGTTTGTGTTAGCAGTGACCCAAACCAGCATTTTACTTTCACTTAACTTTGAGAGGACACTTTTTTCCGAGTAGAAGCTAGGGCATCTACGTGTTACTTAAATCTTAAAGTTCTGCTGCAGTTGAACACATTTAAAGAAGGCATGGCTATTTAATTTGGACATCTGTCTTAATATAGAGGCCTCCTAAACCCAAGGCCAACAGTATCGATCTTGTCATAAACCAGCGAGGACACAGTAATTTGGGTCTCGCTACAGTGCAGGTGGTTTTCACCTTTCATTTTGCTTTGGGACTGTAATATTTAACAGCAGTAATCAAAGTCTCCCAGCCAGCAGTGGAGCATGACGAAGGCCATTGATATCGCTTGTGTGCTCTCTTGCTCTCTGTGTGTGTGTCTAGGATTAGGAAACCATTACCACAGCCATGTTGGGCCAAAGCAAACATGGTCCAAGCTCCACACAGCAAGCACCGCATCCATCATCACACTGGCCCATTATTTTGCATTCTTCCACTACAAGCGAACATCAATCTTAATTGGACAGTACTGAGAGACCCCCCACTATGTTCGACCTCAGCTCTGCACGTCATGACCAGATACAAAGAAAACAAATTAGAGATGAGAGAACATAACTGCCTGTCATTTCCCATTCCACTGCTCCTGAGGCTGGAGCTCCTGCTGTGGCACTGGAGAAAATGGAAAAAGTGGAAGCCTAAAATCAGCGACACACACACACACACACACACACACACACACACACACACACACACACACACACACACACACACACACAGACACAGAAACACACATACACAGTATAAATGCAAGCATTGTATGTTAGATGATTAATTGGATAATGGCCTAAATAGCTTAAGGAAGCTTTCAAGTCTTGTTGGAACCAAGTAGTTCATGAAGTGCTGTTGTTTGTAATTAGGGATTTGAGAGCTGCAGTGGACATTCTCGTATCTGAATGGAAATGAAACAAAGACAAATTTAATCACCGGGGATATGAAAAATCTTTATATACACTCTCTTTGATATTCTATCCAAATAAAAATACACTTTGCATAATTATGCTGATTTTTTCTTCTTCTTCTTTTGAACATATTTCCAGCCTACAGGCTGAACATCTGTCAGTCATGTTGCAATACAACTGCACCACATAAGGGTCAGAAGCTATGCTAAAGAGTACAGTGGCAGTAGGCAGGTTTATCTGTGTATATACAGTAGTACCTCACCAGAACCATACTACAATCTCATTAACACGTTATAAGTGCTGCGTTATACAACATATTACTCGCCTGCTCTCCATCACACCATTCATGTGTGATGACCCGATGCTCTTCCACTTTCCTGGCACAGCTCCTATTAACAATCAATAGTTTATTAAGATAGGCATATAAGTATAAATTTACAATGAGATTGAGCAGAGGAAATTCATTTATCGTTTCCTCTCAGGGTCTTTATGAAAATGGTTAGACTAAAACTGACATAAGTAGAAGTACGTATTGTACAATTATGGTCAGATATTTTAAAAATAATAAAAGAAGACTTCATGTACAAAAAAATTCAATATACTGTAACTGCATGTTTATATTAAAAAGTGTATTTTTGCGGGATTCATCCACTAAAATATAACCCACTACTGCCCCCATGTGGATATCTAAAAAGTAACAGATTGGCAGTTACAGTAAATATATTTTGAATAGCTATACTCTAGTCATATTTATCAAGTATCTTGCATACAGATTTTTTTGGACAGTAATTTTCTAGAAATTAAAGCATGCATTTCTTTAAAGAAGCAATAATTGGTGAATAGAATAATACAATTTAAAAGTTTGAAATGAATAAATGCATCTAAAACAAGCTGTTTAATCTTATATTTCATTTCATATTAAATTAAAAAGATACTTGCTAAGATATACTTTTTGCAGTGCAAATCAATAAGACATTTTCCTCACCCTACTGCCTATAATATAATATTAGTTAGTTCATTGGTTTTTAAATCTATTAAAATGTAACTGCAGTCCTATTTAATTAAAAACATGTGCATGTCCGTCCCACAGTTGTGTTTAAAACTGTATCATCTCCATTTCACAAGGTGATTGACATAATTTATAATCAGCCTGCCTATCAGTAATGATTAATGGAAATAAAGTAATTACTGAATATTTGGCTTGTTTTCACTGATACTGAGTGACGGCAAATACAGCCGCAACTTTGGAACACATAATAATGGCTCCACAGTAAATGAATTTAAAAAACAAACAAAAGCAATACATGATTGTATTATTTTGAAGTGTTTATGGCTGTACTACCACAAGGCAGTCATTCTTGAAAAAGCACACACACACACACACACACACACACACACACACACACACACACACACACACACACACACACACACACACAAATATATAGCTCTACACTACATTTATTCAATCAATATTTCATCCCACACTCGCTAGCAGTTGGCTATTTGGCTCTTCTCTGGTACAAAGAGAGGAAAAAGGGAGAGAGAGAAGGCAGAAAGCAGAAATCCAAACATAGTCTTATGTGCACATAGTCCCACACTATGAAAGTGCTAAGTACTCAAAGCTGAAGAGACACACACAGAAGAGTCCAGTACATAAGAGAAAGAGGGACATCCCACATGAACATGGGGACAACATGAAACAGCTTGCCCCCGAGATGCTGTTCTCATGCCACTGAAGTGCTATTAATAAATAGGGCATCAAAGAATTTTTGTATAATGTTGTATTTTTGAAGCAAAATTTAAATTTCATTTGGAAAACGGGATAACAGAATCTATGTTTCTTGTGTTTTATCTATGTTTCTTTATTTACACAGCCACCAAGTGTTTATCACTAAATAATTAATTTGTTAGAGACTTTTCATTTCAGATATTGTGGACTATATAAAGAAACATAACTTGTGAAGGAACACAGAGACTCAACATAAGTAAACTTGGTCTTTTACGACCCAGGTGAGCATCAATGCCTGTTACCTGCCGTTTAACCCCGCCTCCTTTCCACAGCTCGACCACGCCCCGTCACACTGTCCAATGAAAACAGGTATGTCCACACCCTTCAGTCTATATATGGAAATGGTCGAATTCTGTCCACACATAGATGTCACCTAAATAAAAATATGAGAAATCACACTATTTCCCTGTTCACTGACAGCAGATTATGCAGTACTGCTTTGGCCAGCCCTCGATGCTGGTTGCATACTGTAGGTCAGCGGTGTCCGATCTTATCCACAAAGGGCCGGGGTGTGTGCAGGTTTTCATTCCAACCAAGCAGAAGCCACACCTGATTCCATCTGTTTAATCAGTTGTTCTTGGCTTTTAGTTTACTCTGGTGTGGCTTCTGCTTGGTTGGAATGAAAAGGACATTTTGACAAGGACACCGACCCTTTCCGGTTAAGACTGGACGCCACTGCTGTGTGTGGTACTTAGACCCAGGATTCTGAGAAAATGTCCTGTCTACTTTCTGTAATGCTCAATTTTGCCCACTTTTTTTTAAGTGTCACTGGTTAAATTGTAACTGCATGCAGGAGAAACAGGTCCAAATGTTTTCTAAAAATGTCACGTTGCAGTGCAGAGTTTGTCAGCATGATGTCTGCTGTATATTATCTGTATGCTTTTTCCATGATAGAAATCTTACCGGGAGCCATTTTGATTGTTAATTTTTTTCCAATATAGATGTCCTTTTTTATTTATTTTAAGGAAGGCCAATAATTCTTGAGTTGATTGCTTTTCTTAACACCAAATGTAAAGTAGTATATACATGTACCATCTAATTTACTAGAAACAACTGCACATTCATACAGTAATCACATTAATCAGTCTTGTGGCGGCGGAACAATGCAGAAACTCATGCAGATACAGCTTCAGTTAATCTTCACATCAAAAATCAGAATGGGAGGAAAAATGATCTCTGTGACTTGATTGTGGTGCAGAGTTCGGTGCTAGAATGTCTGGTTGACTATTTAAGAAAATGCTGATTTGCTTGGATTTTCACACACAAATGTCTCTAGAGTTTATATAGAATGGTGGAAGAAATGCTTTCACAGACTAAAACATCATGATGAGAGAAATCAGAGGAAAATGGCAAGACTGATTTGAACTACTGGAAAGTATGGGGTAACTTGAATAAGAACTCTTTTACAGCCTTTACAAATGTCCAGTTTTGGTGAGTCTGTGCCAATAATAGCTTTAGAATCCTGTTCTAGGCTGATAGGAATGGAACCAACTCTGGTCTTTTTGCTGTTGTAGCTCATCCACCTTAAAGATGTATTCTTCATGCTGCAGTGTTTTTCTGCTGACTACGGTTGTCAAGAGTGGTTCTATAAATTCTAAAATCTTTCCTGGCAGCTCAAACCAATCTAGCCATTTTCCTCTAACTTCTCTTATCAACAAAACATTTACAACCACAGTACTGTCACTCTTTTTTTTTTTTTTTTTGCACCCTTCTGTGTAAACTCTAGAGACTGTTGTGTTTGAAAATCTCAGATCAGCAGTTTCTGAAAAACTCCAACCAGCCCTTCTCAAACCAAACATCCATGCCACAGTTAAATCACAAAGATTACACATTTTCTTCAGTTTGATGTTAGATATGAACATTTAATCAACATTAAACACGTATCTGCATGATCTTTACATTGCTCTGCTTCCACATGATTGGCTGATCTTATACCTGCACGACTGTACTTGGCTGTTCCCAATCATTTAAACGGTAAGTGTATGCTTTCAGTTTACCTGATTTTTCATTTCACCTTGTTGAACAACTGCTATTTTGACAAAACATTATTGCAGAAGTTATATCTTGTCCTAAGACTGACTAGATTTTAAATCATCTTATAATTCAATATTAGCAGAGAATTAGAAATAAAAAAATCCTAATTTCTAATGATGAATTTTCCACAGCGATTGTCTCTTGTTATATCCATTTTTTTCTAAGAAATTTCTCTTGAGGATTAATATTCTTATTTATTTATTTATTTATTTATTTATTTATTTATTTATTTATTTATTTAAGAATTATTTTTAAATAACTACTTTTCAATACTCCAATACACAATCACTCATCTTATGCTTTTTATTTCTATTTATTTATAGTAAACTTATTAATTGTGGATTTAACACGGTGGAAAAATAATCACGGGTAAGTAAATAGGAGATGTAGTCAAGTGAAATCTACAATAATATAACAATTTCTCTTTTCATAATTACAAAGACTAATCATTAATTATGTTTTGTTTTTCTGAGTAACTGGCATCTGAATCAGCAATTTGATTACAAATTGTTTTCAGTTTTAATTACAGAAACACAGACATACAAACCATGTTTGAAAAATACATTTTAGCGTTGTGCCGATCTTGCACCAAAAAACAGAGGCAAATAAACAGATGTTTGGTTGATGGTAATTTTTTTTACATTTGATACCAAAACATATTTTGTTTCCCTATGGTGAGTGCAAATCAGATTATGTGTTCAGTGTGAAAATCCCACCCTCAGGCTGTTTCTGCCTGTCTGTGTTTCAGTAACATGACTAATTGTGTCAACTTGACCTCATGGCAGATGCCTGGAATTGACAATAATTATGAGTAATGAATGAGTTCAACAAAATTATTTGTCAGATGCAGAGTATAGCTGATGCTTTCCATTCTATATTGAGAACTTAAGTATTGTTTATCCAAGTTTATTTATAGATTGCATGTAAAATCAAGCAGAATCGATATATGTCTTGCTTGATGTAGAATCAATTTACAATTCATCAGTTACAAATTACAAAATTACACCACAAACATTTATTTTCATTTAAAGTTCAATGTAAATTTCATCACAAACAAAATGCTACACAAAAAAGGAACACGCAAAAAATAGATTTATAACAAAGGCAGAAACAATGAAAGTATTAAACAAAAAAAATCAAGACACACTTCCTGTGGTGAATTCTAATGGAGGCTTTTCGAGGGTTTCCTGAATATTCCTGAAGCACTTTGGTGTACAAGCATTTCCCTGACAGAACACCAATATAATCCATCCCGATCAAATAAAAGAACTGCCAATAAAAGAGCTTCATTAATTAATCTGCTTTAGACCTATTACTAGTCTAGAAAGTATGTGATTAGTCTACAGTCAATATGTGTCCCTTACAGGCATGGTTCTGTCCATTAGTGGAAAGCTTAGCCAAAACAACATGATGTAGACTCCTCCAGTTCATGGTAGCCCTGGTGGTTAGGTTCTGAAAAAAGACAGAGAGGGCTGTTAGGGAAATCAAATCTACCATGAACTGTTTTCTTCTAAATTCTAAAGCCTCCTTCAGAATTTGTATTACCTTTTTTTTTATTATTAAAAAAAAAAAATTGAAATCAGCCAAAAATTTGAGTTAGCAAAGCATGCAATACACACAAACAGTTTTGTTTTATAATTTATTAAACAAAACTTTTATAAGTGTTTATAATTATATTTACATTTACAATTGATCTACAGTATATTCACACTGATATGTTCAAACCTAAGGCACCATTCTCTCTTAAGTCTTACATTAATAATGCCATGATGAAGAGTTCACTTGATTATTTTCTGAACATCCCATATGATATACACAATTATTCCCACTATCAGGATGCTCTTGAGTAGACAGATGAGACTAACTGTACCGAGTGTCATGTTCTCCTCCACCAGAGGGCGGTGTTCAGGGCAGTTCACCACATTCCCTCTGGCTGCCCCAAGCATGGTCATGATGTCCACTAGATTGTATTTGCCCTCCTCTCTAGCCTCCCGTATCTCCTCCTCCAGTTCCTCAGCTGCTTCGGCAGCTTCCTCAACCTGCTCCTCTGTCAGCATGCCCTTACCCCTGTGCAGATGAGGCGGTGCTAGTGAGCACAAGGCCCTGAGTCGACCGTACGAATGCAGATGTGCCACATTAGCGCGCAGGAAGAGAAGAAGCACGTTCAAGTCGTTCAACGGGCAGCCTAGCTTCTGACCACTGATCAGACCCAGTGCAGGAAGCACCTCATACAGTGAGAGGAAGGTGGTGTCCCAGCAGAAGAGACGCAGCAGGCTGAACAGGACAATGGGGCCGAGCAGCATGTAGATGGCACCGTTAGCTATACTAATGACCTGGAACACCATCAGGCCACTGATCTTGCACTGCACCAGCGTGGGAACCCAGATCTCGTCTTGGAGGATCCCAGTACGCATAAAGCAGCCAAACTCATCCTGCAGAAAGGCTGAGAGGTGGAAGTAGACCAGGTATAGGCAGGAAGCTGACATAAATGTAAGCAAGAGGAAGCCACGCAGGAACAGCATGCTGACCAGGAAGTAGGAGCCATGCTTGTATTTCATGTATCTCTCCAGCAGAGGGTACTCAAAGTAACGTTTTTTCTTGGCTCTGGGAACAGAAATAGAACAATTTTAGTCTTTAATATTCCCTTCAAAGTTCCATATTAATATTTAAACACCTCAACTCTCTGGAATTACATATGATTATCTCTAATGACAGGACACTCTAGAAGAAGATCAGAAATGTCTTTTCCTCTTACCTCTGCAACTCTGCCTGAAATTCGTATGGGTCTGTATTCTGTTTAAGCTCCACGATGCTCTGAGCCAAGCGCACTGAGCGGTTGTAAGACTTGTCCAGCTCATCAATTATAAAAAGCAGATCAGAGGCCAGAGTTGGCATAGCCAGGAACTTCCAGATCAGTGCTGGAAGGTACATCATCATTGCCATGATAAGCAGGGAGTAGGGGAACATCTGAGGCATACAGAGACACGCAATCAGCAAACAGAAACAGCTTAACCGAAAGGCCATCTCTTTATTAATATTGCTTTATAATGTTAATTATGTCAAAGCCTATTTCTGAATGAGACTTTAGTTTTATTGTGTTCAAAAAAGGAAATTTAGCATGCATCCAGGAAATAAATGCTATATCTATATGCATTTCTAGCACTATATCTTTTGCTGGTAGAGTAAATATATATACATTCAACCACACCTTATGAACCCACAGGGAACGTTCTTCAGAGTTTCCACTCTCGTCAAACTCATGGTGCATCAGTGAATCCCAGCAATACATGTCTACATATGCAGCCTGCTTCACTGTAAAGTTGCTGGGAGGAAAACAGCTAACCTGTGAACCTAAAAATGCAAAAAGAATTACAATAAGAATGTGATTTTAGCTTGACCTCCTAGACAAAGTTTATGTGTAGCCCTAGATACATGACAGGCTGATCTTACACTCTGACCTCAATGTCCTTAAATCTGGGAAATGTAAAGGAAATAATTCAACTGCCCTTCATTTAAGTCTGTATGTAACAACGATTGTCGTTTTAGTGCAAAACTGTAATCAGGATATCTTGATGAATTCATTTTCATCAGCTGAAATAATGGTCAGAAGCAGACTTGAATGGCAAATTTATAACTGCAGTTTTTTCCCCCCAGGAACACAGCTGGTGTAAACCACAGCAGCAAGAGAAACACACTGTAGTATTTCTGCTGAGGTTGAGTGTGCCGATGGGAAACAAGGGTGGGTCCCTACCACTCACAAAAAGCCAAGCTCATGCTTTTTATAGACCATTTAAACACTAGTCTGTTCCTCTGAACCTTACAATCAACCTCCAGTGTGAATAACATTCACTACAGCTATCCTTATTATGGAAAAGTACACTGTAGTGTCCATTTTATCTCAGACTTTGAAGAATAAAAAAGCTCTTACTGTCTTTTTTTCTTTTTGTATTTTATCCTCGCTATAATAAACAGAGTGAAGACAGCTAAAGATGTTTCTTAATCAAGGTCTACAAAATGTGTGAAAATTAAATAAATTAGATATCAACGATTTGCTTGAAATAAAAAAAAAAAGTTGCTCTCTTAAATAGCTGTACTTTGTAAACAAGTATCACATGTGACCAGGGACGGAATTTTATCCAACTGTAAAGAACTTAGCTTGCGATGCACGTCCATTGCTTTAATTAGCATATCCTCTAGTTAGACTGAAATAGAGAACTGGGAAAGAGCAGGCTGACTGTAATTACAGACTCTTGTCATCTTTCCACGTCTCTCTTAATCATCCTCGTGCCAATTAACATCTGTGTGAACTGATTGCAGACCAACTCCAGGGGAACTGATTGCAACGTCAGCTGCCTCCACTGCAACTGACAGCTTCTTTTAGCAATTGGCTGTCTAGGGAGGTCTAGCAATATAACACTGTTTATTTCAGACCCACCACAAGCCTGTCAGGTGAAGATTCCTACAAAATATTACCATTGGGCAAAATGTTATTAAATAATTTCGATTTACATTCCACATCTTGTCAAATCAATTTCCATATAGCATGTGAAATCAAAGTTGACATTTAATTAACTTTGCATCAACGTAATTTTATGGGTATGTGGACTCTCAAGGCATCTTAAGCAACATTAGTCAAATATATTTGAGATTTTGATATTTGGATATCAAGGTTCATCTTCAGCAGGTAGTCACCAGGAGACATTAGACTCAACATTAACCCCTTTAGACAACACTCTTCATCACTAAGAGCAATTTTCACTAAGAGGAATAGATTATTGTGATCCCATTTATTTTATTTCAACCCTACTAATTCTAACAATCCATTCATATTTAGTGCTCTATTTAAAAGTTTTATCCTGTTCAGGCTTGTGGTGGATGCAGAGCCTTTCCCAGGCACACTGAACATGTGGCAGGGGCATCCAAGCATTGCAGACAAATTATACTGTACAATATGTTTAAAATATCTTCCAAGTTTTTTGTGTTGAACATAATTACATCTTCATGTAACTTTTTTGTACCAGTGAATCTTCCTTAAAGTGAAGTTCAGACTTTCTGGGGCACTTTTGCAAGTTTGTTATTGGGGATAAAAAGCATTTATTTATCTAATGAAATAAAATAAAATGCAATGATTTCTAACATTTATACCTTAAGAACAGATGTTGATGATTATGAACACAATAATAATTTTAAAAAAAACTCACCAACTGAGATCTCTCGAGCAAATGCCCAAGACACCAGCATTAGAGGAAGTCCCACAGATACAAATTTGATGACTTTGTCTAGGGGCAGCTCCAACTCCAGGTGACGAATGCGGTTGTCTACATTGCTGTTCTGAAGCAGTGCATCAGACAGCACAGCCTGTGCAGCTGTCTTAGCAATTGACATGTCCACAACTGTAAAGCAGAAGAAACAGTGTTAACTACTATTGTTCTTTGGCAGCTTTGAGATTATGTAAATTCCAGATGATATATTTTGCCACCATGGAACCCCACACATCTCCATATTTATTTCATTAATGACCTGAGTTCCCTAACCCACACTGTGTTAGGAATAAAAGGGATTCAAATACAGTACCTTCAGTTCTCCTGCTAAAGTGAATGTTAAGTATGCCATGCAGTGGTGACCTGGTCCTGAGGCTGGGGAGGACAAAGATGCTGGCGAAGACTTTAAATAGTGGAGGAGGGCCTGTCCTGTTCTGCCTCAAAATGGGAGGCAGAACAGGACAGGGTTAAGGGGTAATTAAAGGAGTTATAGAACTCTCTGGAGCTTGATGGAGTAACAGAGGGACAGAGCAGGAGAGCAATTAGAGAGAGAGAGAGAGAGAGAGAGAGAGAGAGAGAGAGAGAGAGAGAGAGAGAGAGAGAGAGAGAGAGAGAGAGAGAGAGAGAGAGAGAGAGAGAGAGAGAGAGAGAATAAAGAAGGGTGGAGGCAGCAGTCCGGCAGATCCCTAACGTACTCATCAAGCCAGTGGCTCCCATCCACTTCAAACCTGGCCAGTTCTGTGGCTTTTCCTGCCTCTGTCATTGCCCTCGCTATTTATGCACTGCCGCCCCAAGTAGACCTACTGCTTTACTGCACAAGCATGAGAAATCTGGAGAACTGCCACAAAGATAGTTATTTCAGTGCTGCACTCAGGACTTCAAATATTTCTATATATTTGAGTATAAAAGAGTTTAAGAGGGCTGTTTTACACAAGAGCTCCTGAACATTTGTGTGAAAGCTCAGCAAACTTGTTTTTTTCCTTCTGAATGTGTGCCAGGCATGTTCTCTTTATGGCTATGTCATCTTTTTTCTTTCCCTTTAAATTATAATACAAACAATGAACCTTACAGTTCATGTTCATATAATTTTGTAAAGAAAATATATGAACATGAACTGTAAGGTTCATGTTCATATATTTTCTTTACAAAATTATATGAACATGAACTGTAAGGTTCATTGTTCATATAATTTTGTAAAGAAAATAACAATATAGGATGTGCTGTTGTAGGAGAATAAACAAGGGCAGGTTTCACCCGTTACACACTGATTAAACATTAAATGTTATGAGCATCCACCATACAAGACCTTGGGAATGATTTGTTACTAAGGAAACAGTAGCATGTTAGAATGAGTGCATTAAGTGATTTGAATTACACCCAGCACTAACAGAGCTGCTTTTACAGAGAAATAATCAACACCATCTGACCAACCACATCTGAGAAGTGATACTTTTAGTTGAAATAGGGTTACTTTTTGTAGGACACGTATTAATCATGTCAAGTCAAATTTTATTTGTAAAACACATTTGAAAACAATAATAGTTTAGTGCTGTATGTAGTATTATTTAACATCACAAGAATATCATAAGACAAGGAATAAAAATAAGTTTTAAGAGAAACCTGCTTCCCATTTCTCTTAAGGTAACAGTAGACAGTCAGAAGAAGCTGGTTACAAGACCTTATCATCGTATAGGAGAGTAAGGGTGGAGACAATAGCGGCTCTTTGAGTTCTTTCTATCTCTATATTACATTTCCTCTATCTAAATGATTGGATTGTACATCTTTTTTATTTCTGCATCACATCCTGGATCACTGCCAAGTCTTCATCTGGCTTAATGGTTGAAATGAATACTGAAGTCAGACAGAATATAAGCATCCATTAAATAAATACACAGATCAGCCATAACATTAAACCCACATGCCTTATATTGTGTATGTTCCCTTTGTGCCACCCGAACAGCTCTTACCCAAAGAGGCGTGGACTCCACAAGACATAAGACTAGAGGTGCATTGTAGTATCTGTCACCAAGGCATTAGTAGTAGATCCTTTATATCCTATAAGTTGTAAGGTGGGGTCTCCATGGATTGGTCTTGTGTGTGCAGAACATTTCACAGATGCTCGATCAGATTGAGATTTAGGGAATTCGGAGGCCACGTCAACACCTTGAACTCTTCATGTTTCTCAAATCATTCCTGAACTATTTTTGGAGTGTGGCAGGGTGCATTATTCTGCTGAAATAAGCCACTACCATTAGGGAATACTGTTGCCTTGAAGGGGTGTACTTGGTCTGCAGCAGTGTTTAGGAAGGTGGTATATCCAGATGAATGCCAGGGCCAAAGATTTCCCAGCGGAACATTGCCCAGAGCAATGCAATCACACTGTTTCTGTAGTACTGTTATATGTGTAATTGTTTAAGAAAGTCACATAAGATAGTAGCTTTATTTCTTTTTTAAAACTGTAAATGCAATACCATTGTCATCTCTTCCTGTGATAATGTACACCATTTCCGTTCATTCAGTCACACCAGGAATAACATAAAGGACATGATTCTAATCTTGTCTTCAAGGAAGTATAGGACCTTTTTCTCTACTATTGTTCTTAGTAAAAGGTTCTGACCTAGAGTACATCAAAGTCAGAAGCACAACACCTAAAGATCAAATGTCACACACAACCAGGAAGTGATGTTTAACTTAACTAAACACTCGTAACTACACCCTAACTATAGATGTCCTGGAATGTAAACCAGATCTGCACAGAATAGCCTGTAATCTCAGGGTTTAAGGGCAAATTAGGAAACATCTGTACCCTGATATATAACATCTGCAACCATTCAACAAAACATCACTGCCACCACCTGACTCCACCTAAAACATCTGAGTCAACATGCAGTGTTTGTAAAATTCAAAGCCTTAAAATAAAGCTGATTTATTTTTTGTTTTTGTAGAATCTTAGGATTAATTTTTAGCTGATTTTATGTAACTGAATCTTTTGTATTGTAGTGCAGACTTATCATCTGTACCAGCAAAGCCCCCTTAAACCACTAAACAAAAACAGATGATTGTGAATTTGGAGATTTGGCACAGAAAAAGAATAAACATAGAAGATTCAATCAATGGCTTATTATGTTGCGATCTTTTATATTTATTTATTTATAATTTTTTTTGTAGAAGTGTCATGAAGAATGAGCAGGTTTATAAACCCTGTGTGTTTATAACTGAGACAGCTACACAGATATACAGAGGTGAAAGCAGAGATATGACTTTGTCTGGATGTTACTTTTAGTTATTTGTGATTTATTTATTTGAAATTATTTACAGTTACATTTTAAATAAAAAATAATGTGAGTTTGATTTTATACATTGATCAGAATTTTTTTGTTTGTTATGCTTTGGTCATGTTTTAACAATGATATCTGTCTCTTTTTGTTTGTTTGCTTGTTTATTTTATTTTAAAAAATACATCCCTTTTTTCATTGAATTCTACTGCTTAGAATTCATTCATTCATTCATACCACTTATCCAAACTTCTCAGGTCACGGGGAGCCTGTGTCTATCTCAGGCGTCATCGGGCATCAAGGCAGGATACACCCTGGACAGAGTGCCAACCCATCGCAGGGCACACACACTCTCATTCACTCACGCAATCACACACTACAGACAATTTTCCAGAGATGCCAATCAACCTACCATGCATGTCTTTGGACTGGGGGAGGAAACCAGAGGAAACCCCCGAGGCATGGGGAGAAAATGCAAACTCCACACACACAAGGCGGAGGCAGGAATCGAACCCCCAACCCTGGAGGTGTGAGGCACCTAACCACTAAGCCACCGTGCCCCCCCTGCTTAGAATTAAAATATAGAAAGTTAGAAGTTGTATAAGATTGAATCTTATTTAGTTTCAAATTTGCATGATTTATTACTTTAAAATCACAACATGAACTTATATTGTACCAATTTAAAAATAAAGGATGCTGTAGATTTTATTTTTGTGCTAAAATAATTTAATTAAAACATTTTCATTCATGGAATCATTCATACCACTTGAAATTATTGTAGATCAATCTGAACTGTCTTGGATTTTGTCCATTATTAAGCCCCCTGTAATATACATCACATAAGTGTAACTATTTTTTAGGTCAGGAGGGTGACGGAGAGTTAAGGCATGCACCAATCACAACTAATGAAGAGCCAACCTTAATTATGATGTGTCTTATGAATTCATGCATGAATAACGACCCCCTTAAATACATGATTCTTAGTCTGTATTAATTAACATCTAGTGCTAAACTAAATAAAACAAGAATTGAATATGAGCTAAAAAAAAGCCTTTAAAATTATTTATTGAATCTGTCATATGCAGGTGCATACACAAATATTTTTGGGTGGTAGTGGATTGTTTCTGAACATAGAAAGAATAATAATAAATAATAAACACCAATAATTTAATCTCAACCCATTTGGTGTCATTCTCTATCTACTTATTTTCAAATCCTGCTGTACAAGTAGGTGCTCTGGGTACCTCTGGGACTCTTCTCCTTACCCCACAAGGGTGAAAATTTTGAAATTATGCACCTTCAATTTATATTCTTTCTTATAAAGAATGTTTTATTTCATTTTTAATTAATGCAACACGTATATTTAAGGTGGTTGTCATGCGTGCATGAATTCATTTGACTCATGTCGTGGTTAGATTTAGCTCTTTGTTATTTCGCACTTGTACCTTAGTACATGCTTTAACTAAGTTCATATTCAAGTAAGCATTAATTCAGTTATCAAAGAATTTATCCTTATTTTACTTATTTTATAATATAGCTGAGAACAACCCATAATATTCTGCAAAACCATCTTTAATCATCTTTCTTTTTTACAGCTCAGCTAGCCCCTGCTTTTTAAAATGAAGGTTAGACAAGGACATACAGTAAGTAAGCAATAATGAGCAGGTTATTTGGCTTGGATATTCACTCTGGATGTAATGAATTCTTTCCATTCTTAACCCAGAAATCAATAAACAGTAAGTTACACAAGAAGGCAACGCTACACCGCATCCACTAAAATTATCTCTTTTAATTATCAAAAATGGTCTATTGAAACACAATAGATCATGACAACAATGTGTACAAACAAAATAAAAATTTCCCCTATCATTACTTGCTCTGGAAGAACCATTTAAAAACAACCAAGAAAATGAGAAACGTACTTCACAAGACCGACTCCAATAACATTCAATAACAGCTTCTCTCATCTCTAAACATCACATCGGAAACAGCTGCTTTATTCTGGAGACTGATTTAAACCAAAACCGTTCAGGAATATCTTTACAGTTTCTGTCCTTCACAGAAAATTTCGCAGAGGGCTTCCAGCAGCTGAAATTCTCTGTAAAATTGACTTCCTTCCTGCAGTATTTCTTCAGTAAACATCGCAAAGACATCTGAGGGCAGGAAGGACCCACTGGTTTATTTTCCTCCATAAATGAAATGCTTAATGTGCCATGTTGTCTCTCTCCATATTTTCTTTGTCATGAGGAGAAAAGTTTGTCGGCTGCAAGTTCCAGGCAGTTGGCCTTCAGTGCCATTCAGAATTGTATCATCCAGGCAAATGAGAATCCTCCCAAGTGCAACATCGTTGATCGAAAACCTAAAACATAAATATCAAGCAACTGCGCAAATGCATCATAGTTGTAGGTGTGTGCTTTGTGTTGTCAAGTCTTTAACAATGATTTTTTTTTGTTTGTTTTTCTTTCTTTTCTTTTATTATTTTAAAACTCAGTATTGAATACTGATGTTAGCAAAGTATTACAATTTGAAAACTCATGCCCAGAAAGCCACCTGGAAAAATGGATGATAACTTTCCCTGTTAATGATGTGTAAAAAATATCATGCTGTGAGTTTCACCCGAAAGCGAAAGAGATGAGTGGGACAAAATAAGCTATGGATTCATGAACATTAACATTACACAGAGGATTTTGTTAATATAACTAAAGCTTCTATTTATTCTCCCAGTATATAACATTTAAATGTATGGTCAATGTGTGTGCATTCATTAATTTTCCTAAATTGTACAAATAAATTCAGTAATTATTGTAATTTATTCACAGCTCATTATTTTGCAAACCTCCCTTGTCTAATTCAAAGTTCCAAAGCACTTAAGTGTCCAATGGAAACCTCTGGGGCATGGTTTAAAACATGTCAGGTCAGTGATGTCATTTCCTGCATCTGTCTCTACTCCAGTCCCTCACTGTGGTCAAGGCGCAGATCTCTCCTGACGGACAGGTGCCTTTCATCCTCTTCATCTTCATCCTCATCCTCCATTCCTTCCTCATCCTCCTCTTCCTCTTCTTCATCGTCTGTGCCGTCCATAGAGTCCTCGGCTCCCGCCAACATGGCCTGTTGCATAGCCAGAGTAGCTGAGTCAGAGGAGAGAGGCTGCAGGCTGTCTATACCCAGGGAACCTAACACACACACACACACACACACACACACACACACACAAAGAGAGAGAGAGATAATGATCAGTGCAATCCCATAAAACAGACAGAAATTGCTCAAACACCCTACCCCGGCCTTAGAGACATTGCAGTCAAAAAAACAAACAAAAAACAAAACAAATTTGATTAAATAAATTAAATATTTGGAATGAATATAGATTTAACTCCTTGAATTCTTCATTGGAGGTGATTATTTCTTGATTAGTGTATGAGACTCTATGAAATTAATTCTAGCTTTTAATTCTAATGTTAATATTAGTTAATATTTTACAGTTACAGATGACCTAACAATGATTCATTCCTTCATCTTCAGTAACCACTTATTTCATATATCACAGGAATACTGGGTGTGAGGCAGGAAAATACCCTGGATGAGATGTCAGTCAGTTGAAGGACACAGTGAGCATGTGCAAAACTTCTCACAGGCAGTAACTCAAGCTCAGGATCAACACTATAGAAATGAGGCAGTGCTGTTTCTTATGATATCACTGCTATAAAATTCCTGCCAACTAGGACACCTGGACTTTTTTGGACTCAACACACATTTCAGCCGCCAGATTTTTATATATTTATTTTTTTTGCACAACATATTGCACTATTGCAAACCTGTAATTTATTCATAATAGTCATACTGTTCTACAACATCTGGGTTCATATACAGTGGATTTGGAAAGTAATCAGGTGCCCTTCAGGTTTTAAATTTTATAACTTTTATCAACTAAGTGCTGAGCAAAGGGTCTGATGTCAGGATAATACCCGGACTTTTTATTTGTACCATTTATTTCCTTCCCACCTCAGCACACCCGTTTTCTTCACGTTGCTTGTTTGGGAGAAGAGAATTCCTGGTTGGCTCTCGAGGGAGCCGGCTGTGTGCATTGCAATCATTCCCTCTGCGCAACCTCTGATCCGCGCCGGCTTCGATCATGTGGTTCACAGGTTGAATTAGCGGAAGTGGAGCAAGAGATGGGTCTTTCCCTTTTTCTTGCCCTCTCCCCTGGTGATTTCTCCTGACCCGGTAGAGAGCATGCTGCTTTCCCCATCGGGCTCTGAGGAGGCCTGGAGAGGAAGTTAGTGTTGTCCGTTCTAAGCTTGACAACTGCTTTCTGTCTTCAGGCCACAGGCCACCTCGATGGAGGCAGCTGCCCTTTTTCCCCAGACCTCTATGCCAAGGTCTTGTTAACACAGTGAGTACTGTCATCGACAGGCACCAGGAGGTGATTTATAGAGTTCATCCCCTATAACCTGGGCCATCGTCCAGTCGCACCCAACCCCCTCCTAGCTCACTCAAAAGGTAGGCTAAGACAAGGGAGATGTGCCCAGGCCCAGACCCATCAAGCAAGAGGGGACCTTAGGTCTGTCATTTCAGCCAGGTGGACTATGAAGGAATTTTCAGGAAGGCTGAAACACTTCTAGCACTTTGGGTACAGATCTGTGCCCGCTCCTCTTCCTTGCACAGATCTGTACCCTAGGTAAGCACCTGCCCGTGCGATGTTTCAGGGCAACCGGTGAGATCTGCCCTAGTTTGGCATCAATTTCAGAAACCGGGCAGTGTTGGAACTACTGCCAGGTGTGTCTCAGTGGGTCCTAGATATCATAGAAAAATGTACAGGTTCCAGTTCACCTCCTGACCCCGGTTCCTGTTTCTAGCATTGAAAACTTTTGTGGTCTTAGTCAACCTTCTCCTAGTTGCTCCTCATTGGTCCTCTCGATTTTGGTTCATGGACCTAGTCTCCCTCCTGTATGGCACTCCATGGGAGGTTCCCATCAAGAAGGATCTCCTCTCTCAGGCACAGGGGGCAATTCTAAAGCTCTGGGTTTGGCCCCTAAGGGAGACCAGTTCCTAGAGGCAGGAACTGCAGTCTTGCTTTTCTTTTCTACTTTAAAGGTGTATGTGAAAGGGGGTCTGAATACTTTCTGAATCCACTGTATACATTTTTATATTTTTCCATATACTTTACATATCCCTTTCCCATCTGTGTAATCAACTCTAAAAAAAATATTTAAATTCTATTCTTAGCCTCTTTTTATTCTTTTCAGTTTTATTCTTTATTCTTTTATTCTTTTTTTCCGGGGTGGGGGGTTATGTTCGTGTGTGTGTGTGTGTGTGTGTGTGTGTGTGTGTGTGTGTGTGTGTGTGTGTGTTTGCAACTCTATATGTTGCCAATGGTTGCCTGAAGTATGTATGTACAGTATATATGTATGTATGTATGTATGTATGTATGTATGTATGTATGTATGTATGTATGTAACTATCTATCTATCTATCTATCTATCTATCTATCTATCTATCTATCTATCTATCTATCTATCTATCTATCTATCTATATGTTTTCATCAGATATTTTTGCTGTCTAAACACACATTGTTGGATGTACAACATGCTTGAAGACTAATGTTTAATCTGATGCTGTTTCCATTGTGTTAAAGTAACAAAAGCAGCATCATGACTGCACACATAGCTCCTGAACTGGATCCAGTAAACAAACACAATTATTTCCTCACCATCTGTTCTATAATATCTATAATAATGAAACCTACATTTAAATGAGGCCTGTGCTTGAGTTATGACTGTTATGGAAGTACAGTGTTAGAAACACTAACTGTCTGAATTGTTAGCAGAATGAGAGCCATGTGTCTGCAGCACACCAGCCACGATGGAGTCAGGCCAGAAACGCTGTGTTGGTCTGTGCTGAGACTTCATCTTCTTGGTTTTAGGAGCAGGATCAGGGTTACTGGCATCCAGCATGGGCTGTAGAATACGCCTGCGTGCATTAATAAACCTTAGAAAACAAGACAAGACAAAAACAAAACAATTATTAAGTAATAGTTTTTGGTTACTGCATTGACAGAAACATGCATTGATAAGTGAACACTAGATGGTGCCATGTTGCTGTGTATTATTGTGAAAGACTCCACACTCCTACAACATAACAAAACAGAAAGGAGGCAGGTGTTATTGAAGGAGTTGAGATGCTTTTACTTTTAATCTTACCAGTTGTTTACTTGTAATAAGGTGAGGTTGGTTTGTGCGGCAATCTGTCTTTTCTCATCTTCTGTAGGATAAGGGTGCTAAAAACAACAGCAGCAACAATAAATATTAATAGATTTTACATATAGCTTAAATAACAGTTCCACTAGTCTTTGTACATCCTCTGCTCCTAATTTTATGCATAAAGCTACAATTGCTATTAAAATACTGCAAAAATCTAATTTTCTTTCCTAATCTGCGATGAAAGAAAGGAGTAGACAGTGCTACATATTTATCCCACACACCATGAGATGCTGGAAGAGCCAGGAGCGCATGATATTTGTGGCATGTTTGGGAAGGACTCCCCTCTTGTTCTTCGACTTCTTATCATCGCTGTCCAAGAGTGAGGCAAGGTCCAGGTTCACCTAAGATTTCACACAAATACAGAGAGTGAAGAAATGAGTTAAAGGGAAAGACAGCATTAAAGAAGTGTGAAAAGTATAACAAGAGTAAGAGACCATGGATGGCAAGTGTGAGGGCACCAGAGAGCAAGCATGAGGAAGAAAGAGACAAACAGTAAGAGAAAGACAAAGAGAGAGAGAGAGAGAGAGAGAGAGAGAGAGAGAGAGAGAGAGAGAGAGAGAGAGAGAGAGAGAGAGAGAGAGAGAGAATTTGAAAGGGAAAGAAAAAGAGATGGAGACAGAGAGAGAAGGAGGGAGGGATAGTTGTTGCCACGGAAACAAAGAGTCGCCACTTGCAGTTCCTTTGGCAGGGGCAGAAATGCCCTCAGTCACCATAGCAACGCAATCGGAGTAATGATACCTAAAATTAAAGGCGTGGAAGGAGCGAGCATTTATGGAGGCCTTTCATCACAAAGAGTGGCACGACAAATCTCTTTTAAATCAAACCTCAAACCTACATCACTGCAACAGGACACACAACCAGCTGTAAACACAACAGGCAGTAAACACAGTGAAAGGAACAGCACGTGTGTGATTGTGTGTGTGTGTGTGTGTGTGTGTGTGTGTGTGTGTGTGTGTGTGTGTGTGTGTGTGTGTGTGTGTGTGTGTGTGTGTGTGTGTGTGTGTGTTTGTGTTTTTGAAGGACTCACAATCACATATTTAACTACACAGGCCAAAAGATTCAAATGAGTTAAATATTATCATGCGATTTTTGCCCTAGATATCGTCCTCGGCCAGTGTGCAGTATTAACATTTCAGAGCAGTTTCAGATGCATAACCCAGGGCAGCCTTGCATATTGATAAATAAGCAAATAAAAATGAATGAGGATTTTTTTTTTTTCGTGGATGGTGGGGGGGGTCATTTCCACTTTAGTCGTGAAGAAGGATTCATTTATGCCTATGCCGCAACAGAAAGTTATAAAAAGCTAAAGCCTCCTGCTGATTTTTAAATAAATAAATAATAATCAAGCAAAAAAATAAAAAGATCTCAACATTATATTTGCAGCTGGATGTCATGTGACTTCATTCCCTCCCCCACATACACATATACACGTATACACACGCGCCTCAGTTCTAGGAGTGTGTGCTCCAGGAAGCAGGGTGAATTAATTGGAGGCTCCACGCAGGGCTGTCATTACTGAGAGCGTGTTGGCGACGTGGTTATGGGTTGAGTTTTTTACCTAGCATATGTGTAGAGGAGACTGTGTGACCTGTGTAATCACCCCAGCTACAACTGTCTGAGAAAGTCTCACTCACTTGTCTGCTGCTCTACACACTCTCTCTCACACGCACACAAACAGCCATCTGCTCCACAACCAACTGTTGTAGAATGATATCTAATAATGCTGGAGAATTTTATGAAATTGTATGTTGTGGAATTTATGTTTTTAGACAACACATAACACAATTGGCATTAGGTAGTAGCTAGCCGTATATAGTAATGCAACTATCTTAGTTTGTCTAGCTAAAAGTGTTTTACAAAACAAAATGTGTCAGCAGAATAAAATGATAATAATCACAGTTGATTTTCCTTAGTTGGCTGTAGCTAACAAATTTTCTTACTAGATTCTAGTGTACTTAGCTATTTTATCAAAAAAGGCTAGTTTGGATATAGCTTAGCTGCATACAAAAACAATGAAGTTGAGGAATGAACACAAATGAACTCTTTATTGAAATCAACATGCAGACACTTAAAATGTGAAGTGTTTAGTAAGTTTCCAGTAAGTTTGTTCACCCCTGGAAAATTAGCTTGTGTCTTGATATGTTACAATTGCAAAGTAGCTTCCTTTTCACACAATTCACTTGCTGTTTTGGATACATTCTTGGGAACAGGAAAATAAAGATGTTGAAGCTAATGAAAGACTAACAACTAAGCATGCTAGCTGTCTTCAATACAGACAATGTACAGTTTTAGTGAAACTGGAAACAAGAGTGGAATATCAACTTAATAAATTAAAGTTATTTCACTTAGCACTGGCCTCAAATGGTAACAACAACAAAAAGAATGTCAGGAAATGTCCATTTAAGTTTCTAAAGTCTTGAATACCACCAGTATTTGTGTTTGTAAAAAAGCTTCAAACTGTTTTGAATTTTAAGTTCTATATCTAAAAAGAAATTGTATGTATTTTTATAAATCCTAAAATACTTGAACTCCAGAGTAGTGCATCTGTGCACATGTGCAGGTAAATGCAGGTGTGTGTGTGTGTGTGTGTGTGTGTGTGTGTGTGTGTGTGTGTGTGTGTGTGTGTGTGTGTGTGTGTGTGTGTGTGTGTGTGTGTGTGTTCTCTCACCTGTGTGTTCTGGAGCTGGATGGTCCCCTGCTGTAGAGTCTGAGTTAACACCTGCCCTTGAGAAGTCACCATAGCAACTGGCTGATACAGGGCCCCACCTGCAAGAACCATGTACAAATACACGCACACACACACACACACACACACACACACACACACACACACACACACACACACACACACACACACACACACACACACAAACACACACACACAGAACAACAGACTGTAGTAAGCACAAACCATGTAATTCTTGGTAATGTCAAACCAAATTCATTCCTAAGGGCCACTGAGGGCTCCAGAGTGTTTTTTAAATAATAACAATGCCACATCCTTTCTGGGCTTCAGGCGGGTAACCGTCAAGTTGCAGTGGAGATTTTACTAGTGACCATTATCATGCATAAAAAATGGAAAGAAATGACATAAACATATTTAAATGCCCATTCCATTAATATGACCCTGGCTGTTTTCACCTGCTCTATCTTCATCATAATCCTCTACCTTACCTCACCTTATTGCCCTAAAGATAACAAGTTATGCCCAAAACTAACCTTGGTTTCAGTGGACAATCTCACCTGTAGACTGCTGATTTATGCCACACAAAAAACTGCAGCTGTTATTCTAAAGACTGAATTACTGAGTTCTGTCAAAATTCATCCATACGTTGTTTCTGAGAGTTTTTTCTTGATACTGAAGCTTCTGGTTTGTCTGTTAAACATCCAAATCTATATCCTGACTACTGTAAAGCTATTATTTATAGTGCTATACAATTCAAACTGACTTGGTATTGATAAAGCCACCAAGCAGAACAGGAAGATTGTTGGGTTTAATGTTCTTCTTTAATTCAGGCAGTATGTATTTATTCTCCTGGAGTGTGTTACATAGGCGGAGGAAAGAGCTGGTGTGGTATTCAGGGAAAGTTAATAAATCATTGTTATAAAAGTTAATGAAATAAGAGTTTAAAAAGCATGACTGATTTAAGGTTGTCCTATACCGCTACTCATGTTTTGTGTCTTGCTGTGTACTCCACTCTGAGAAAGACTCCCAATTAGTCAGATTCCATTATTTTCGACCAGATTATTTTATGTTTTCATTTTTTAGTCATCTACTTTCTCTCTTATTAACAGTATTTCTGTCTTCTCTCACCTGACACCACCTGTGAGTTGATGCTGGTCATGTTGACATTGCTCTGAGGCAGAGAGCAGGCTGCAATGCCTGAAGAGTTAACCGAGCTTGACACCGATGACAGTGAAGAAGAGGAAGTCTGCATCATATCCTATTATAGAACAAAAGAAACAAAGGCAGAGAATGAAGTGAGAGAGAATGATGAAAGAAAAGATGAGGCGATAGTGTGAAAGGGAAAGAAGATGACTCATTGAAGATATTTGAATTACACTTTGAATAAACACAGTGAATTCCTCAAAACATTTACATGGTTGTGTGTTACCTGCTGCAAGCTGGTGTGTGATGGTGAATATGGGCCACCCAAGTCATTGCGTAGCAGATTGTCGCTGTGCATCTTAGTCTTGAGGCAAGTGATGTAGCGGTTGCAGAAGTCTTTACAGAGCTCGTTCACCTTCTCCAGCTCCAGCAGGTGGATCCGTAACACCTGGATCGCCTTCACCATCTGAGACACAGATCAGTGGTTTATCAGAAACGCCTTGGATATCCCAGATTGTTAAGAAGTTGGGGTCAAAGCACACGGTCAGCCATGATAGAGCAATAACCGGACTAATTACTTTCTGTCAGTCAGGAACATTATGATTCACTGTTAAGACGCCGTGCAGGAAAATAAATGATCCTCTTTTTTCTTCAAATTTGCATGTTTGACAGGGTGAAAACAGGTGCCGTGTTATTCTGATACTTCCAACTTCAATAGCTTGTTTTCTAGAGAAAAAAAGGTAACTTGCACTATGGTGTTCAAACAAATGAGCCTAAGGCAGTTGAAAAACTGATTACACAATGAATTCTGCTGCATGAGAAATTGGCTGCTTTGCTCTAGTACATGCAGTCTTTGCTCCACAAATTCTGTTGAGACTATCAGTTCTTTCACATTGTTTTTCTACCACTTGGATGTGACTAAACGTGCATGCCTTACTCCCTGTTCCCACAGATCGGGTGCCTTCAAAGTCAGCACTCAAGGACAACCAAATGGGCTAAAAAGCTTTTTGCCCAGGAAGAGATAAATCTGTCAATTACTGCAGCTCGTTCCGTCAGGGCGCTGTGCCATCTTCTGCCCCGGTGTAAGCGTGGCGAGGAAGGGGGCCCAGTGCCACCGGCCCGTCGTAAAGCACACAGATGCAGAGTTAATTGACTGAGCTTCACTAGTCGGCCGAGAGCCCTGGTAATGACGAACATTGACCTTTCCCCCACTTTCTCATTTGCCTAATTTCTAATTACTGCTAGCTGTCAGGCAGGGGAGAGAGGAGGAGGTAGTGAGAGTGAATGCGAATTAGGGCTTTAAAGGAATATTGAATTAAAATGCTTAAAGTTCTGTCAAAACTCTGATTGCCTCTACCAGCAGGGGGTGCTCTAGCTGTAATAAAAATGGAGCTTGTGATGAAGATACACAGAAGTGTACAGATGTACAAGTAAACATAAATCCCTATCATCAATATGGACTGAGATATGGTACCAGGTTGTCGAGTTCGGGGTCCTCGCTGAAGAAAGGCTTGCGCTCTTGCTCCTGCTGATGCACAAAGTTCTCAATGTCGACATCGAAGCTGGCTGAGGTGATGCACTCTGAGCCCTGTGTAGCCTGTTCGCACTTCTCAAACAGCAAAGCCAGCAGTGGGAACAGTGGGTGCCTGTGGAGAACAGAGTAGTATAGAAAGAGAGAGAGAGAGAGAGAGAGAGAGAGAGAGAGAGAGAGAGAGAGAGAGAGAGAGAGAGTAACATTTTAAGAGTTCATGGATGACAGACTTTTGCTTGTTACATCGATGTAACCCTAATATTTTAACAATTTCAAGCCAAATATTAATAGTGCTCCCCAAACATGGAAAGGCTCCTCTTTAAAATTTTCCACCATGCCGATTGCTGTCCTACGCTGTATCCCAAATCACATTCAGTACTAAGACCTAAAATGACTTTATAATGAGGATTAGTCTATATAATGTTTCACTATTAATATATGCCAGCACATGTTCTTGTACATGAGGTATAGTAGACATTAACAATACTATAAAGAAAACATATTAAAAATACATGTGATGTAAACAGTGTATTAAACATTAATGCAATGTCACATCATGCAACCCAAACACTTTTTATTGGGCCCAAGAACTGGATCACAGAACTACAATCACCCATTACTTGAACAATAGAAAGTAGATGAGATTAGTTTCATGTTCTGTGTGTAAAATAACAATTGTTCCAACTCACTTTAATGGTCAAGAGTGACAGTAGAGTATACAGACACCTCTAGAGTGAAGTGACAGACAGGACTTGTCTATTAAGTATATAAGGTTTGGTATTTGTGCATGAAAAAAAGGAAAATTGGTATCAAGTCATGTTTTAATGTATTTAAAGTAACAATATGTAGAAATGCACACATTTTCAGTCATAGTGATACTAGAGTTATAGATATAACTACATAAAATGTAGTTTTATATTATAAGGGTAAAGGTTTGAGGACACCTGACCATCACACTTGCATGCTTGATGAAGATCCCATTCCAGAATTCCAGATTTTTGATTTGTTCAGATTTTCCACTCACCTGGGAAGGCTTTCCACTAGAATTAGCAACATTACTAATTAATTTCTGTGAAGTCAGGCAGTGATGTAAGGAAAGAAGGCCGGCGAGTATTCAGCATTACAGATCGTCGTAAACGTGTTCAGTGGAGTTAAGGTCAGGGCTCTATTCAGGGTGCTGAGGTTCTTCCCCCTTTGTCTTCATTAAGTTTGCTTTGTGCACAGGTGCATTGTCATGTTGTAACAGGTTTGGCCCTTATAGTTCCAGTGAAGGGAAATCTTTACAATTGTGTGCCTCCAGCTTTGAGGCAACAGTATTATGGTACCATTATCAGTTATAGCCAGTAATCAGTAATATGTCATGTTTTAACTTATAACAGACTTTTGCTTTTTGCCAAGTTTAATGTAGTTAGCATATGGCACCCTGGATGACATGTCATGTACACACACACTGACACTCTTCCACACCTATGATAAATTTAGTATACCAATTTTAGCATTACCAAGAAACCAAAGAAGGAAGAGAACCATGGCTGCTGGGAGAACATTATTCTATAGTTCTATACATTTTCTATTGTTCAGATTTTGCAATTCAGATGATACATTTGTCAATAACTACAAAGAAGAAATGAATGTTAATTAATCATATACCATAAAATATATGCCATATTTACTTAGTTAGCTTTGTCTGTTAGGGAAGAGCTACATTTTCAATCTATTACATCACACTAATTCCTACCTATGTGTAATGTGTGTTTACAGCAGGGTTGTCATGGTAACCTGTTTTGCATTGACTGTGCTAGTTTGCTATTTTCATCCATCTCACTCTCATTCTTGTCCTCCAAACATTTCGAAAACTGTGCTGAATATACTGAGTGCAGAAACTTGTCATTACTTACTGTAGACTCATCTTAAGACTTATGTGACTTATAAACATCTGTTTTCATGTATAATCTAGAGCACACTAAAATCAGTTATTGTGACTATCACAACAGTTGTTAAAAAATTCTAACATAACATTGTTACCAAACTTCATATAACAAGACCAGTGGATGACACAGTTAATCAGGCTTCAGATGTTATTCTTAATAAGGGTTTATACCTGATACTTTAAGGGTTTTCAGCCTTCTTTCTCGATGAACAAAAAAGACAAAAATACCACAATGTGCTATATGAAATTTAGCTTGTTTCTGTATCCAATTATCCATTTTTACTCTATTTTTTTCCACACACGTGCCTGCTTTATAAGTAGAAACTGCTAGAATCTGCATTTCACTACACTTTAGTTCAACAGTGTTACTACTTCTTATGTTTTTGTACTTAAAATATGTTTGTACTTGTATTTGTGTGTATCACACATAAAAAACATTTTAAAAAATTGAACATGGACATTAGCATTTGTTGCATTCATTTTTTTAGGATCTGGCATACAAAGTGTGATGCTTAATTTTGTGATACTCAATGGATTTTATATCTGTGAATCAACTGATATTAAACTTTATATTGTACATTTGTCAATTCCTAAGAAATGTAGATTTTGTTAGATATTATTCCCACATTCTAAATATATATATATATATATATATATATATATATATATATATATATATATATATATATATATATATATATATATTTCTGTAGAGATTTAGCACAACCAGGCTGACATAGCACTGTAAAAGTCCATGTGTGCTTGTATAAAAATGTTGTATGAATGAATGTATGTATGTATGTATGTATGTATGTATGTATCTGTGCATAGCTACTGTGTGTGCTAGGAGTCTTGGGCTACATAGGTATTGCAGCTGGGTGAGGAGATCCTGCTCCGGCTGTAACCCACCGCTCTCATTTGCAGCCTTTAATAGCCCGCTATATTAGACTCTAATCTGCCTGATCCCAATTTAATGCGGCTCCCTCCAGCTGGCGTGAGGTGAATACTAAATAGGCTTGCGCAGAGCACACAGACATTCTGCGCTCCCCCTGGTCTTGTATGGCTCTCCTCGACCGCACTAGCCACTCTTCCTCCCTCCTCTTCCCAGCCACAGTGCACCCTGGAGGCCATGGCTGCGTTTATCTCTCCCCCTTCATCCCCTCTCAACTCTGGATCATAACCCCGGTACAGCCTACAGCCAAAGGACGCACTCAGTTTAACCCCTGGAGAGGTTTTTAAAAAAAAATTTTTTTTTTTTTTCCTGACACTGCATTCTGGATTTAAAAAAAAAGAACATACTTGAAAATAAAAATATCTTTACTTGTTTTGGGATGATTAAGAGGTGACATTTTGAATAGCTGTCTTCTCTGATTTTTTTTTTTTAACCTTCTAAAAGCAGGAAAGCAACTGCTTACTACTGTACACATCTTTCTGTAAATTGCTTCCTGTACTTTCATGGATCCATAAGGATGGAGATATGGGAGTTAGAGAGCCCTAAATAGAGCTGTTAATGTGTGGGTAATAATCAGACCACTACAAAAATAGCATTCTCATTAAATGTGAGTAAACCTTAATAACTGCATAGACCACAGTTCTGTATAGCAGAGTGCAATGCAGACCTCCAGTGTTACAAAAGCAACACAAATATATATATATATATTAAAAATGCTTAATAATATTCATGTAACACATTTCACTCACATTTCTCTCTCTCTCACACACACACACACAGATTTAATCTCACTATTTTTTTCATGAATAAAAAGAGATGCTCTAACCCTGCAGTTCAAGTTGAGGAGCAGTGTGTGATATGTTTAAGCTCCTGGTAAAAAGCCCCAAGCAGGTCATATCTGCAGTGCAGAGGGCTGGAGATGTACTTGCCCCTTGGGAAGCATTACCACACCCATAAAAAAGTGCCATTTACAGTGGCAGGAGTCAGCAGAATCACTCAAACTCAGACACACAAAAAGACAGAACATCTCTCAAGCCATACACAGAGGCTGGTGTCCGAGATAAAAATATGTCCTATAAACACTATAAATACTATATGTAATATTATCAAGGTCTGTTTTTAAATTTAAATTAATTTTTTCACATTTAGATTTTTACTTTAGAAGACAGACTACAGCTGAAAGAAAAAACCTCCTGGTTTTCACAATTTAACTTGAAAATGAAGCCGGTGTTTTAGACCACGTTTGTTTGGCTACCGTGGTGGGCCACCCACAGGCTGCAGGGCAATGGGGGTGCGCACACCCGGTGTGTTTGCCATCCTAATCAGGGCGAGCCACTGGCTGCTGCCTTTATTAAACCAAGTCTGAGATGCCCCCACGCTGAGTCTGCTCCACACACACACACACATTCACATATATACACACACTTTCATAGGCAAACTCCATCCCCCAGGCTGCATGTCTGGAGTTAGGCTTGCACTAGAGGCACACACAGACACAGACACACACACACACACACACACACACACACACACACACACACACACACACACACACACACACACACACACACACAGAGTCTTCACCTCACGCTTTATGAGGAACCCCTGCTGCTATATTTCAATCAATTGTACACTTTTCTTTCTGCCCTGTTTTATTTTCTGCTTCTGTTTTTCTTTACTCTATCCGGCCTTTCCTCCTCTTGCTTGCTTTCCAGGGAGTAATGGCCCATAGTGATACCTGGTGAAGTCTCATTGCTGCTTCACACACATAAAGAATTAAATATAGGAATGCAACACTAAGAGAGAGAGAGAGAGAGAGAGAGAGAGAGAGAGAGAGAGAGAGAGAGAGAGAGAGAGAGAGAGAGAGAGAGAGAGAGAGAAAGATAGATGGATGGTCCAGACAAAAATATTTTAATGCTAATGTGTTACTATTCAGGAATGGGTTGGAGATGAAGGAATAGTGATGGTGGTAGTGGTGGTGATGGTGATAGTAATGCTTGTGGTGTTGGAGACTGGTGGACTGGTGGACTCCCTACTGTCATATTGGGTTTTTATGACACAGGCTGATGAAGTAAGCTTGCTGGCACTGTAATAAGAATTCTCCTTGCAACAGTCAAGTTGCTACATCATATACCGCAATGAAAGCAGAGGTGAAACTATGGGGATATTTCAGGTTTGACAATCGTAATGCTTATTAGTGGCTTATTAGTGTATAACATAATACACATACAGTGAAGCAGATTGTATACATGTCAACATCGTCCTGAGCTGTAATTATGCTGTAATGATGTTTGGAAAAGGTCAAACAATAATCATTACAATTACATATTTAACCTGTGCAAATGTCAAATGAACGAGTGTCTTGTTTAAACACATTTTATTGGTTACCAACTGCACATGATGGGAAACAGAATTAAGCAATCAGGATCATGCCTTTTCCCATTTCAGTTTGAAAGTTACTATCCAGCTAGCTGTAATGTGACCAGGGGGATATAAAGATGACAGTCGATGAAATGCTGGAGGTATAAAAACTGCAGCTGGATGAAAAAGATCTAGTTCTATAAGATAAAAAGTAATTTGCTCCCTATTATTACTATCATTTTTTATGATAGTACTTTGATTAAATGTATTTTATAGGAACATTATTAATATGAAGAAATTGGTTGGTGCTAATTGATTGATGATCATGCTTTAAAGATTAAATATTAAATTCAAAGCTCTAAAATGCAAAAGCATGTCCCACATATTCATATAATTTTACAAATCACACACTGGTTTTATTTAATATATTTTCTCATCCTCTAGTGATATAAATTTCTGGCTGTGGCACTGAAAGAAATTGTGCAACATTTTTGTCATTAAGTGTAACAAGAAAGGTGTGAATCAAACATGTACTGTGAAAAATCCCCACAAAAAAATAAATCCACCTAATTTCAAGTTAGTTAGAACATGGCTTTATAGTTAGAACATGGCTTTATTATAAAGTTTTGCCCTGTGCAAGTCATGTTAAGGGTAAATTAAGGCTTTTATCACATATGGCTAATCCCAGAATATATTTGGAAAGAGAAAATGTAACTTGCACATATTCACAGCAAAGTGTTGCCACCCACATGGAGTCGACAAGCAGCCTTGCTAAGAGCATCTCTACTGGTCGCTGTAAAATGTTAATAATAAAGGCTACACATATCTCAGAGCATTTCATTCTACGCCTTGAGCAGCAAAGCCAAGCTGCAATTTAACAACTTAACATATTAATAGAACAGTTTCACGCCACATGGTCAAATGTTAATATTGGTCAAAATCTGATTTAAATTTGTAGTCATACTCCATGTGATAGAAGTGTAATTCTATAGGTTTTGTCTTCTCATTTTGCTATTCGATGCGATCGAAATAATTGAATATAACTTTATTAATTTTATTAATTATTTATTATAATCGAATTTAAATATAAGCTTAATGTTTGATTTTAATATCCAGTATGCAGTGCTATATCAGGCTTTACTGAGACTGTGGCAAAGTCAAGAGGCTGTTGGGCGTAACCACCTGGCTGCAGCGATTTTGTGATTTTGATGGTGCACGAATCTCAGCTGCAAAGCATAGCGTGAGCCGTCGGATGCTGGGCACTGAATGGCAGCAAGAGCTTCCCGGCAGTGAATGTAAACAGACTTTATGGTGCATTACCACAGCTGGGAGCTTCTGCTTCACCGCTTCCTCTCATGCTATCAAATTAAAAGCACTCCTGATGGAGCACTATAAGCTATGCTGCTATAGCTGCCGGTGCTGGGACTCTAGACTTTGCTTTACAGAGGTTTTTCTGTCTCTCTCTCTCTGTCTCTCTCTCTCTCTCTCTCTCTCTCTCTCTCTCTCTCTCTCCTTCTCTCCCCCTCTCTCTTTCTCTCGTACTTGTTCTTTCCTCCTGAATCCCTTCATCCACTGGAGTTTGATGAGAACCAGCATGACTGTGCACCCCGAGTCCTACAATCGTCTCTCAATGCAAATACACTCTGTACCAGGATAGAGAGAGAGTTAGAGACAGAACAGTGCCAGAGGTGGTGAATATTAGTGAATATAAACTCCATGCAGAGAATAACACTGAGCCATCTGCAGGTGGCTATATATACACATCCATAACATGCTGCCAAAACACCACACAAAAGCAGAGAAAGAAGTTAAGCTGGACTGTAAATACCACACAGTAGAATATCACAGTATTCATTATATTCTACACTGAATAAATGACATCACTATTCTTCTTTTTTTTTTTTGGCCTTAGTCCAAGTTGGCATAGACTGTTATATTTAACAGTTAAGACTGTTATATTTAGGACTGTTAAGATTTTTTTTTCCAAAGTCGTGAATCTGAATGCAACATTTTATTAAGAGCATGGAAACTCGTAAAGATAATGACTGTATCACACTTTTATTCCACTGTTAATAATTAAGCAATTCTAGTCGGAGAAGAGTCGAAACAACACTACACACCCACAAACAGTAAACAGAGCCATACACCCACAAAGCTGGCAATTAGAGCGATGAGAATTTCAAGCATTTACACTAAAGTGTAAACAACCTGTCATGATAAATTATACCGCCACCAGATGCCTGAAGTATAAGAGTAACAATCAAAGTCTCAGCAAATATAGACAGAGCTTTGAATCTTACAGGATTCAACAGTAAATACTACAAATGTCTACCTCCTGGAACAGCTTTTTATATACAACATTTCTCCTTTTATCAAATACTAAGTGAGTAATGTGGAAAATTCTCAAATGAGGCAAAATTCAGAATATTCTTTATCTTATGGTTCCACCCATCTATCAATCTATCTATTCTCTGCATTGCTTATCCTACTAGGTCACAGGAAACCTTAAACCTCTCTAAAAAAGACTTGAAGCACAATGCAGGGTGCACCCTGGACAGGATGCCAGTCTATCACATGGCACAACCACACACACATTCTCACACTAGAAAAAAATAAGACAATCAGCATACAATGCATGTCTTTGGACTTGGGAAGGAAACCAGAGTACCCAGAGGAAACCACTGTGCCCTGAATATATTTGTGATCTGCTAAAATTTTATTCATGTTTTATTTTACTTCTGTTATTTAAGTGATTAAATAAAACAGGGTGGCTCGGTAGCACAGCAGGTCACGTTGGTCACTGTTTCAAAGTTCAATCCTGACCTTCCAGTGTTCGCCTAACACTTAATGGTAGGATGATAAGCTACTTTACTGTAGTGTGCTCACGCATCACACTTACAGTTCCTGGAAAGTCTTTGGATCTACTGCAACCCTGACTAGAACGAAGTATTTACTAAAGATGAAATGAATCTGTACAGATTATTTTAAGGCAAATAACATAATATTGGGCATGAGAGCACTCTGGAGCGAATGTCAGTCAATCTAGGGGCAATTTAAAATCGGATAAACAGGTGTATTTGGGAGTTTAGAAAAAACAAGGAACATGGAGGTAACCCAAATAGACATGAGGAGAACATCTAAAACCCCACAGAGACAATTTCCCAAACTCAGGATCAAACAATGAACTCTGGAGCTGTAAGGCGTCAATGCCTTCTGCACCACTGTGCCATTTGGTGACTGAAAATGAATGAAATACATACAGTACTTAGTACTGAATTTATACATCCACGTAATAAATTAAAGTAATTTTAGTTGATTCTCTTTAGACTCTTTAGACATAGACTCTTTCTAGATCAGTCAAGACCTTTATTTTTCATTAACAGCCACAGATTCTGGTTCATCCTGGAGAATTCTCAAACCTTCTCATGCTAAATATGACACACACTGGGACGTTTATGATGCAACTGTAAGGGGGATGACCACTGGGTATCCATGAAAGATGCTACCAACACTGGTTCCTCTCAGTTTGCAAAACAGCGGCTCTACTCTGAGGCTGACCTGGGTCGCCGAGCCAAGAAACCCTGCAAAGGAATCAAATTTCTACAGTCTGTAAACACAATACAGTCCTTTCAGTCACTTCCCACAGATTGGGGCCAAATCTTTTGATGTACAGAAAGAACAAAACTGTTCCTCTACGTACAATACAATAAATGCTCTGGTGAGCTGGAGGGTAACTAGTTGGCCTTCTGTTGTTAGGATTATGATTTGTCACGATGTCCGAATGATCAAAATAAGTATAATATGACAGCTGCTTTTTGCCAAAGGTTTTTCAAAACATTCAAAACATGTCATGAAAGATGTAGACACACACACACACACACACACACACACACACACACACACACACACACACACACACACACATATGTTCACACACATATGCACATCTTTGTCTGAGAGTATGAGACTGCAGATGTGTCTGCATGTGTCTGTATGACTGTGAGAGATTCTGGGAAATAAAAAAGAGGAACGGAAGGGCAGCATGTACGTGTGTGTGTGTGTGTGTGTGTGTGTGTGTGTGTGTGTGTGTGTGTGTGTGTGTGTGTGTGCATTAGTTCAAACATCCGTGTGTGTGTATCTGCATGAGTTCATGTTGTCATATGTGTGTGTGTGTGTGTGTGTGTGTGTCTGTATTAGTTCATGCGTTCATGTGTGTGTGTGTCCGCATTAGTTCATACGTTTGTGAGTGTGTCTTCATGAGTTCATGCGTTCATACAGTATGTGTGTGTGTGTGTGTGTGTGTGTGTGTGTGTGTGTGTGTGTGTGTGTGTGTGTGTATGCGTGTGTGTCTGCATTAGCTCATACGTTTGTGTGTGTGTCTTCATGAGTTCATGCGTTCATGTGTGTGTGTGTATGTGTGTGTCTGCATTAGTTCATACGTTTGTGTGTGTGTCTTCTGAGTTCATGCGTTCATATGTGTGTGTGTGTGTGTGTGTGTGTGTGTGTGTGTGTGTGTGTGTGTGTGTGTGTGTGTGTGTGTGTGTGTGTAGGCCGAGTTTATGCTTCCAGGCTGCCTCAGGCTGGCTGCTCACATCAAAGGCAGCTCTCTTTCTCTAGAGAAGCTGAGAGATCCTGCCTCAGGCCTGCCCAGGCCTTCACACACTCGCCTGAGGGCCTAGCGGCTCTCCTACGGCGCTACCACACACTGCTAATCACAGCCAGCTCTGCTGCCCTCACACACACTCATAGTATCATGCATGTGGGATTCTATGTTATGCCTGCATCCAAAAAACACTGTTATAATGAACCCGAGTGGAGAGACGAATGAAGGTTTAACTATTAAAACAGTCAGAGCAATATGTATTATTGAAACTTTGAATAAGGTAAGAATGTATGTTTAATGCAAGCATGCTGCCCTTCACACTGTGTAAGCATGAGGCACTCGTGTAGTATTTAATGTGTTAGGAGTTGTAGTTAATTCTGTTATGTTAATTGTTCGCAGATGAATTTTAACAATTGAACACTGTAATTAAAAGCTATTTAAAGATAATTAATTTGCTTCTGCCGCTATTTGAGAAATAAGAAAGAAAAAAAACATCTATGAAAAATAGATTTCCTCGAGGTAAGAACCGAATGGGTTTCTCTGTTGTATTAATACCATTTTTCAATTACTATATGGTCAAAACAATTCATTGCTCTTCTACATGGAATATGTTTATATTAAGGAATAAAGTTATACAAATTACAAACTATATCACAGTTTTAAAATAAACAAAATAAGCAAAACACTTATAGTGTTTGTTTGTTGATGCAGTGTTTTTGTTGTTCCTGCATTGTAAATTGTATGCAAAATTCAAAACGCTTCAAAATGTATAATAAATCAGATTGATTGAAAGAAGATGTGACTTGTAAAAATAGGTGTTCAAAAGATATTCTACATTTCAGGCTTCTGTTTGCATTACTGTAGACAGGAAATGAACGGTGCTTTCAGCTGGGACAGATACTGCATTTCGACTAACAGATCAATCGATGTACAGACTGTATTTCCTTGTAAGATCTATAACATTGACAATGCAGCTACTGTTTCGAGGAAGTAAACTTACATCACTCAACCCTAACTCACAGTTACCTGGATTGATTGCTGCTAACATGATCCAAGCATTCTGGCATTCGTGTTTTTCTGACCTTGTAGCTTAAATACACAGAGGTCAGGAAGGACTTCTTACTTCGACGTTAAGTCAAACACAGCAATAGTTGCTCAGCTTTTCACCCTTTAACTAGTCCTAGTTGGTGAGGGAGAAGTCAGTCTTTTACAGTTATTGCAGGTGAAATTCTGCTCACAAGCATCACTGCTGCTTTAATCTTTGTAACGTTCATATTAAACATTACAGTCCAGTTTTCCATAAACTGCCATGACTCTCAGTACAACAGGAGATTGATCTCACCTGTAAACAGCCCTTTTGTCTGACTCCAGCTGGGCCTGCGGGTCAAGGGTCACGCTGAGCGGGGCGGCCCCGGCGCCTGAAGATGCTGAGATATGGACCTGCTGGGCCTTGGAGTTCTGATGTGCAGTGCCTGTCATCTGCAGCGAGAGACACAACACATCACTTCAAGCTATGCACAGCAGCACTGGGCCCTCATTTCTACACTTACACCAGAAAACATATAAAAAGCAGTCTTTCTGCCATGCTCTATATAATAAAGCAGTACTGCGCATGCTCTTCCTGGATCACTGCCAGTCGCTGTCGTTTTATCAGATTAGGTTTTGGGCCTCGTCAATTTTGATCATTTCAAATGGATTAAGACTCTTTATCCAGTACAAGAGGGAATACGGGTACAGTAATCTGGTTTGCTATCATTTCGAAGAAGAAAGGAAGAAAACAGATGTTCCATCTTATTTCTCTCTCTCTGTGTGTGTCTCTGACAGGCTAAAGGCATAAACTTGAATAAAACGTTTCTCAATGTGCACACTATTCAGAGAGCTAATGTTTCTGCCTCTGTGTCCCGTATGGACAATATAACATCCTTGACAGCAGCATATGGTCTAATTAAATCGTAGAAGGTAATTTTCAACACTCGACCCCTAAATTTTAATGTAGGTCAAATTTTGCATTAAAAACTACTTTTCCCTTCTTAGTCATCACATAAATCTGCAGTATGAAATTCTTTGCCCTTTCTTGCCTGTAGTTGAACCTGTTGTCGGATGCCGAAAGACATCTGTTTATCAGGAGTTACTTTGTATGTTTACGACGCTCTCATCCTCCACTCACTCCACTTCCTTCCTGCTCTCTTTCTGTTTCTCTTCCTCCTGATGAGGTTCTGAAAGCAACACCCCCTCCCCTCCACCTCCACACACACATCCACTCCCCATCCCCACCGCCTGGGTTTTATATGGGCTTTGGTGGGTGAGTGGATTGATGGGAGCGGAACGGGAGGGGTTTCCTGGGTGCTGGAAGTCTTAATCCTAGCCTCAAATGGGAAATAAATTAGCTTCTTCACACTTAACTAGCTCTCATTTGCATGTCTCCATCAGAGTGCTGCGTTCCACTCTCCCCCAGCACTAATCCTCAGGGTGTTCAGATGCACTAGTTAGACAGGGCAGAGGAGAAGGAGGCGCTGTGATGAAGTTTTCTCCCTTCACACATGCTAAGACAAGGTAGGTGATGACCTGCTATAGTAAAGGTCGTCCCTAACTGCGTTCTCTTTACCTGAATACGATGTCGGATTTTCAGTCCTGGAGGGCCACAGCTGTACAGAGTCGAGCATTCTACCTCATTTAACACACTCAATTCGACTCATCAGCTAATTACCCAGGGCCCTCATGAGTTGAATTCAGTATGTTTGAATAGAGAAGCACTCATTTGTGCAGGGCTGTGGCCCTCCAGGACCTGAGATTGACACAGATGATGTAGCAGGGTAGAAGATGGGTTTCCTACTCATTTGTGTCTAACAGAGTTAGCGTTATAGCTTTGAAATGAACTTGACCTAGCAAATATGTGAGAATTATAGGGTCACTAGGGAGCAGAGCAAAGATTACAAACTCACGAGCATATTTAAAAAGAGTGAGAGAGAGAAAACTAACATGATATGCAAAGAAAAGCAATATTTGTCGTTTGAAAATAGTCAAGTAAGGCTGATACAATGTTTCTGGAAACAAGAATTTCCCCAGTGGATTTTAATGCTGACTTAAGCCGAGCAGATCGGCTTGAATTGTTTTTACTCCTTTTTTTCTATCAATTTGGTCATTTGCCAGTTCCCTCCCATTATCTAGTGCTCAGCACACAATTAGTGAAAACTGTATAGCATGTGCTTCCTACAAGAGACTCGAAGCCAGCAACAGCCTCTTTTAATTCGCTGTTACCCTCACATCATCTTCCAGATTTTTTGAGAGCTGATACTGAAAGGGCCAGTGTAGGTGCAGGTTTTCTTACCAATCAAGCAGAAGCCACACCTGATTCCACCTGTTTAATAAATACAATCTGATCTTAGCTTTCATTAGACTTAGGTACCGCTTCTGTTCGTTTGAAATGAAAACCTGCACCCACACCAGCTCTTTCCGGTTAAGACTGGACACCTGTGGCCCAAACCAATTACATTATTATTATTATTATTATTATTATTATTATTATTATTATTATTATTATTATTATTATTATTATGATTACTTACCTGTTGACTCTCTTGATAGGATGGTGGAGGGACGCTCTGTGTGGCCATCATTGTCAGTGCTGGTGCTGGGGGCACATGTTGCATCATGGGAGAGCTTCACATGGAGACCCTGCAAGAGGCAAATCAAGCAGATCAGATTCACATCAAGATACAGATCAGTATCACATCAACCAAGAATAAGTGAGTACTTTCATTCCAGCAAAAGGTCAAATAACTGGTAACAAACGATTGGACCTGAAATTGGATTTCAAAGCCGGTCATTGGTGGAGAAAAAAGTCAGTGCAACAGGACATTATTGTGAATCATGTCAAATGAAGTCAGGATAAAGAAGCTAACAGCAGATGCTGCTGTATTTACTTTCTCTCTTTCTCACTCTCTTTCTCTCTGATCACATCTTGCACATATTGTTTTAAACTGTACATCGGCCTTGGCTCATGTAACAGTTTACAAAGGTTTATGTGATCGAATTATTATTATTATTATTATTATTATTATTATTATTATTATTATTATTATTATTATTATTATTTTAAGGACTGACCTATCTATCTATATAGCTTTGATAGCTAGAGAGAGAGTCAGGAGAGAGAGAGAGAGAGAGAGAGAGAGAGAGAGAGAGAGAGAGAGAGAGAGAGAGAGAGAGAGAGAGAGAGAGGCATCTAGTCCTATACATAATGTGATAATAGTGATAATATTAACATAATGTGTGCTATGAGTGTGGAATGTTCCAGTATAAAAGGCTCTCTGTGTCCAATAAATAGCCTTAAAATTTTGTACACATTGAAATAATTAGTCTAATATTTTAATAGTTGCATTTGTTTGTAAAATAAATCTTGACTGATTGGGCTACTGATTTTTTACCAGTTTAAAGGGGTCTCTGCCTATAAAACTTTGAGAAGCACATAGTGTATATGTTGTTTTTCAGAGATTAATTACATGCCAGCTGGCTGATATTAAGTTATTCCCTTCAAATCAGTGGCTCTCAAAGTGGGGTCTGGGGACCACCACGAGTCTGTTTATCGTAGCCAAGAGGTTTGTGGCTTGTTACTGTGCAAAGAATATCACAATCCATATAAATATATACACAAATTAAAGTTGTATTTATGATAAAAATTCTTTAATGCTAAAGCTAACTTGACTGGTCAGTAAAATTGAATGGCTTTAATCTCATAGTACATTTCTCAGTGCCTCTGAGTGATTTATTCTACAGTTAAAGGCCCCCTTGCTGCAAAAGGTTGGAGATCAGTTTTACAGAATTACAGTAATTTATTTTTAACCTGCAGTGTAGGAACAACACTCAATGCAAAGTCTTCACACTCTAGCAGATTAAACATCTTCTGATAGGAGCCTAAAATATTAATTCTGTGATCTTGTTAATCCGGAAAAAAATAGCTGTTCTATATAAAGCTGTGTGTGTATGTGTTTGTGTGTGCGTGTGTGTGTTTTCTGCAGGTAAACATAGCAGCAACAAACCAATCAGGAGCTCATTAGCTGTGTTGTCGTTGGAGTATTTGCTGTAGGGTGTGGCAGGACAGGCTCAGGGGATGGTGCCTGCTGCAACATCCCTGTTATAGATAATTGGGCCCACGGTGCCCCATATGAACGCCCAGCCCCCTACCCCCTGATACACCCATTGAGAGACTCAACACAGTGCCTCATATGCCCTAAATCTCTCTCTAAACATGCATGCACAGGTGAGAAGGAGGACAGCATGGATGATGTCAAATTGTTATTGACATTAGAATAAAACTGTCAGTTATATTAGGCATGTTATGAATGATATGATAAAGCAGCTATTCACTAAAATAAATCAGAACAGAAAAGAAGTGCACAAAACACAATTTTTTTGGTTTTTCTTATTAACAATCACATTTTCAAAAAGACTGCGTAGTTGCAAAAAAACAAACAAAAAAAAAACATTTTTTTCTGTGTATAAAATTGACCTGCAATTAGCATTTACACTCTCATACCTACTGTAATTAAACAGAATAAAGATTTCTTGCATTTTGTTATACATTGTGCAATTTACAGAAAAAAACATACTTCTTAGCCAACTTCTGCACAGACTTACATTGAAAATCTTGTAAATCTCTCTCTTATAGAGCTGTAATTTGTTGTATATTCATTCTGATTGCCATGTAAACATTATATGGACCACTCCGTTTGAAGCCCCTGTACTGCATATTGATTTTTCCATATAACATAATTGTCTCCGTTCACTCATCAAATAGAGTTTAGTGTCATACAAATAAACACACACTCTTTAACCACATCCAGGTCTCTAAGCCCATGCAGTGTCCATACACAGGCCTGCAGCTCAAAGCGAGTACACAGTAAATAACTCACTGCTCGTGGAAAAGAATTCAGAAATTTCAATTCGGATCCACATCTAATTTCAGATACAACAACTAAACAAAGTCTTGTGGGGCTGCAAGATTAATTGTGTGCACCAAAAGAATTAGAGTACGCATTTGTGCTTGAGATCTATACAAAATAAGACCCAAGGCTCACAGTATCACCTGAGAAGAATGCTTGTAAGAATTATATATATATATATATATATATATATATATATAAAATAAAAATATATATATATTTTTATATATATATATTTGTGTGTGTGTGTGTGTGTGTGTGTGTGTGTGTGTGTGTGTGTGTGTGTGTGTGTGTGTGTGTGTGTAGAAGAGTGAAAGCTTTACATTTCTCTATGTTATTGTGTATCAGGATGGTTGCAGTGGGGATTATTATTTGGAGGATATTTATCTTGTTGTCAGAAAGATGATGACAAGAAAGTTGACAAATGATATGAATTATAAAAGCGCAACCTTCTCTATCGAGCATGGTAGCTGTAATTACTTTAAAGACAATACACTTCTGTATAAATTATGACCTATATACTTTTGCTTCGATGAGGCCCTCTCATGAGACAGGTTTACTGGCACTCTGTAGCTCAGGAACTGCCTTTGGCTGTCTGTCTCTTCAATTACTGTCAAAGAACAGAGCAAGTACATGATCTAGTTGAGGCAGAGATAATTCATATCTGAAGAAAAAATAAATAAATAATTAAAAAAAAAAAAAAAAAAAAAAGTCGTGCACAAGGGAGTGGGAATGTTCAAGAAAGCAGACCTGTAAGTCAAGGCAAATCTGCCAGACGAATCTGTCTCTCCTTTTTCAAAAGTGTAGAGAGCATTAACTCTCTCTCTCTCTCTCTCTCTCTCTCTCTCACACACTCTCTCTCTCCCTCACGCTCTCTCTTATACTATTCCTCTCCTTCTGCCTATCAGTTCATACTCATCCTGGTCGCCATGTGTGGAAAAGAACAGAGCAGGCCAACACAAACTACTAGCTATTTATGGACATCTTTCTCATATAGTCATGGACACACACACACTCACACACACACACACACACACACACACACACACACACACACACACACACACACACACACACACACACACACACACACACAGATTTAGGGCAATCACTATCAGCACCTCTGTATGTACTCTAACTGTTTTATGTAGGACTTTGTAGGAACGTGAAGAATCTTCCAGCCCAAATTAGATTCTGGCTCAGTGTTGCATATTTTATGAACCTCATCCAAATCATACAAATTGAGGATGTTGTGTGTTTGTGTGATTTGTATACTGATTACACACTAAGCCTGTGTTCTCATTCCAAGTGCTATCAGCCAAAAGGCATCTTCACTGTTATCTCTCCTCATTTTAATTGCAAATTTTGGGAGCGAGTTGGTAATTAAATGGAAAATTGCACATTAATTGATGAGACTAAAGATAAAGCTATTCCAATTATTGCGCAGTACTTTAGGAGGCCTCTCAAGTCTCACTCCCTTGAGTAATGCACTACCTAACACTGCAGCTCTGTAATAATACACAGCCACCAGTGTTTTCACACACACACACACACACACACACACACACACACACACACACACACACACACACACACACACACACACACACACACACACAGAGGCATAAATACACATACACTTTATAATGAGTTAGGAGATCTCCCGGGTCATCATGCAGTCTCTCAGGGTAAAGGGTGTGCCCTGATTAAGCTGTGTGGTTTGCCCTTTTAAAATGCATCACGACTCTCATGGACATGACATGCACATTGTTGATCTCAGTTTATTGACTGATAACAACATATCCACCCTATCCACTGACACGCTGCAGCTATCACTCACTCCTGCCATTAACCTAATGGACTAAACAGACATGTGTACAGTGAGAACTTTGTACACATGACACTGTGCCCTCTAAACCACCACACACACACACACACACACACACACACACACACACACACACACACACACACACACACACACACACACACACACACAGTTAGCCACTATATCACATCCATGTGTCATAGTGTGAGAACAGATCTCAGCAGGGAAGCAGAGGAAATTGCTCCAGATCACATGTATCCTACATAAAACCATTTGCTGTTAATTTTGCCAAGGAGCACGGTGCGTGAAAAGGGAAATAAAGAAAAAGGAATGCAGAATTATGCATGGAGCAACATCAAAAGCTCATGAATGTGGAGCAAAGGGAGGAAATTTGGTGTCTAATCAGAGTGTTGTGAATGGCATTAAAAGCTCTGGAACACTGTCTGACTCACTTGCCTCCTGTTTATGACTACCCCTTTTCTGGAACAGCTCACTGAATGCAGTTTCTTGTTTATGAAGAGATTTTTGGACAATTTATTTTCACATTACACGTCAATCGTATAAACGTCACAATGAGAACCAACCCTCTCATTCATTTCAGTCTGATTTGACTATTTCTGTTTCAATTCACTCAGACTGATTCTGGTGAATTAGAATCAATGTGATATGATGTTGATTCAGTTTAAGAAATCAATTTGATCCTTATTTCAGTTTGAATTATATTGGATTCTAATTTAGATCCTGATTAAAGATCAATTTGCTTTGATAATGATTCTTGTCGATTCATTCCAAATAAATTCAATTTGATTGAAGCTTAACTCAATTACCTCTTACAAGAGAGGATTAGGATAACATCTTTATTTTTTATCATTATTATGATTAAAATGATCATTTTAATCACCATGAGGTAAGAGGCATTGTGAAGTATTCATAGAGATGACTCATTAAGTGCAAAGCTTAATTCTGAATCAGAGACGCTCTGAAGTGAGTGACCAGCCAAACTGTACAAGCTGCTGGTCGATACCGTAGCGCCATCTGACCCTTCAGTGCCGATCATTAGCCAGTCTGATCACTAAAGATCGTTCAGACAAGCGACTTGGGAAACAGCTATCGACAAAACTAATGAACCAATGTCTGACTGTATGTGTGTGTCATTCTGCCTCTCACCCTTTTTGAGTTTCTTAATTAAACAGTAATTAAAAAACGACCATGACTACTCGGGCACAGCTGAACATCTTGTCGCTTCTCTTCAATCTATGCTCAGTGTATAGGAAGATTACATACTGCTTAAGACAGGCAAACATATTTCAACAAAATGTGAAACAAACACAGCATAAAGAGGACTGATTATCTCGAGTAGCACAAGTGTCATATGCATACAGGGAAATCAGGACGTTCCTCAGAGTACGACGCAAAACTCCTGTGGTGCCAATTAAGGATTTGTATCCAAATAAACATAAATCTGTGGATACGGGGAAGTCAGGTTTTAGATTAGCACTGAGATATTCAATTCTTTTGGGCCTTGGCCTCCCTCTGGCAAAAGCACTGGAAACCTGAATCCATCTGTATCAAACAAGGAAGAATGATAATCTCAGACCAGCTCCCTCTTGTTCATATTATCATATTTATTGAGGCATGAAAGGCCAATGCTTATCTTAAGTTAGTTTGGGAAGTTTGCTACACGGGAATCCTGGAGTGCAGGAGGAAGCGGTTTTAGTGTTTATAGAGCCCGTTTATCATTCGCAGGCCGTCTCTGTCACCGCGCCAAATTTCACATCTGTCAAGAGCTTTATATCTGTGTACATGAGCACAGATGGACAGATTATAGCAACAACACAGATCAACGTGTTCTGAACATACTTACGGGCTTACACAGAGCCTGAATGTTTGCAACACTTAATAAAAAAATACTTCACTCATCACTCGCTTCTAAGTTGAGAAGCAGACAGGATCTGATAAATATAAGGATCGCAGCTTTAAGGCGTTTCTGCACTAAACCAAAAGTGTGTCTGATTGCCATTTTTCCGGCTCTCCTTCACTGTAACCTGCTCGGAAGTCCGCCAGCTGAAGATCCTGTGAGGGAACGCAATGAATAATATTAAAACAGCGAGTGGGTCGCAAACGCCCAAATATCATGAATCTTAATGTCTTGAATCAAGGCTTCTCTAAAGTGCATAAATAAAGCAGACTGTCTGAATGTATCTGCTCCATTAGAGTCCAGAGAGTGGGCCCATTTACGGAGAGCACGGTGCAACATGGGGGGGTGAGTCAGAAACGAATGGAATTCTGGGTATAAAGGAGAGGAAATGGAGAAAGGAGGGAATAGAGGAGCCTTGTATAAAGGTTGTGAGTCCAGACTAAGGCCCCAGGACACACTCACACACACTCACACACACACACACACACACACACACACACACACACACACACACACACACACACACACACACACACACAATCCCAGCACTGCTCATTAACCTGTATGAGTTGCAGGTAGGGGATTAAATTTGCTGTACTCAAAAAACTAAAAGAAAAAAAAAACAGTACAAAAAGCATAAACACACCAAAACAGATGTGCAAAATGGATGCATGCAGCTGCTCATGCGCTGCCAAACACACTTAAAACTAAACACGCTATTTGTATATAAATATTTCTTGTTTCTAAACAGTGGCCCAGATTCAGTGATCTGGAGCTCAAAAGACGTTACAATAAGTTCAATGCACGAGTGTGAAATACTCCGACAACATCTACAAAGAGGAGATCACTGCACCATCCATCCAATCTATCTCCAATTTCTGTTTCCTTTGTGTTTATGCTAATGATTGTTTGGATGTAGCGGATCTGGAAATGATTGTGCTGTGGCCTGCTTTTTAAAATTAGATTAAAGTCTTCGTCGAAAATGGGTGCCTTCGAAACTTCGCATGTAGTGAAATTTCGCAATTCCCCCCAGCCTGATGGATCGCATGCAAATGACCTCATTAGCATAGCTAAAAGCTTTTATTATAATTAGCATTTCCTCAATAGAATGCACAAGCATAGCGAGGATGAAAGTCGAAAAAAGACGAATTTGCATGTTTACCATTAGATTTCTCTTGTAAAAAAAAAACTTTAAAGCAAACAATGCATATTGTATAAATAGATGGAGCAAATTAATGAGGTGCATTCAATAAAGCCGTTTCATCCAGGCTTTTTTAAGTGTTGCTGACGAGGATATGGGAGCGTTAAGGATATCCTTTGGTTTATTTTAAACAGCTTCCCTGGCACCCTTCTAGAAGAAAAAGACACACAACCGCACTGAGCATTCAGGACCCGTCGGCTGTCATTGTTGGGGTTCTTCCTCATTCACTGTTTCTATTCTAATTCACCAGGTCCTTCTGGAGCATTTTGGGATCCAGAGGAATTGCTGGAACATTGTGAGCTGAACCGCTCTCAAACACACTGTACGAATGTACTCGAGAGAAATTTTTCAACAGATAATCTGTATGTTACATAGATGATGTGCCTGACGATCAATAATATCAAAAATATTATTAGAAATAATCTCTATATTTGGCTTTGGATGGCAGCCTTGTACTTGTAAATATAATAAATATATTATATAAATATATTTCTTTACATATTATTTACATATCTTTACATATTGAAATTGTAATTTAGGGTAATATAGGAGATAATATGTGGGGTCTGACTAATTAATGTTGTTCCTCAAATAATGCAAAATGAGCCAAGATTATTTTATAGGATAATTAGTCCTTTTTTCCCTAAAACACAAAGCCTTTTATGTCTATCTTTTCTAAAGGCCTCTGGTGTAGCATGTGTGTGTCTCAGAGTTAGAGACTGGCGCGTCCCGTGGTTGACACACAGTGCTCACATTTCCTCTCTGAGCTGATAAAAATCGGAATATTGAAGCCTGGAATGCCGCTGAAATTGGAGCTCCAGAGCTCGCATAGAGGGAGGGTAATCTTCAAGAGTTTTGCTGTCAAATCATTCCCCAGCGCTCTCGTGTCGAGCCGAGATACCGTATGGGGACAGTAGACGCTTTATCTCTGTCTCCATCAGTGTGGTCTTTTTTTAAACGGATACCTCCTAATCTTAGCACCAGCATGCCAGCTCCTTGTCACTTAGCCAGATTTCGGCTCGACAACCAGTGATTGGTGACAACAGAAGCAGTTTGTGTTAAACCAAGCCCGAACGTCAAAACATAGACAGCTCCAACTCATCACATCACTGAATATGGCTTTTGGTTGGTGACTCACAGACTGATGGAAACAGAAGCTTTTTCTGGCAGATTTTCTACCCACTTAATTTGCCATCAATCAATTTCCACTGCTTGGATGTTAATGGAATATGACGCCTATGCTGGGAAATGGGCCACAACCAAAGGTCTACTTTCGGAAAACAGTGGGTCTGAACCACAGAAAGAGAGTACTGATGGGGCTGAGAGAGGACGTAAAACACTCAGGTCTGGTTTGAGAAACTGGGCCAGGTAGGTAGGGAGAAAGTGAAAAAAAAAAGTGACATACGTGAGAGAACAGCATGGCCTTGGCAGTAGAGCACACTAGCGACGGTTGGATTACAGAACGGGTGCTCTTCATGCAAAGCAGTGCTGTCCCATTCCTTACTTGAAAACTTTGTGTGCATCTACAGTATGTGCATATATCTGTTTGTTTGGATGGAGGTGAAGAGAGAAAAAGAAAGAAAGAATGAAAGAGCGAGAAGCAATAGGGGGCTAATGAGAAGGGAGATTATCACACAGAGACTCTGAGCGCTCTGATTGTCAGCAGACTCATAATGAAGAGTTTAGTGTTCGGTTTCAAAAGAGAACCCATCGAAAACGCCACAGCAGGCGCATACACACGGACCAGCCAAGAGGATCGAATGATCACCATGGAGCACACGTGATGAAGAGGTTAGCTCCACATATGCCTTATAGTACCTTACAGGGATAACATACATGGAGGGAGGGAGTGAGAGCTGAGAGGTCAGAGAGACTGACAGGGATACAGTTGTTTCAATGACCATAGGCCATGAGGCAGGTTAAAGTGTTATCCTTAATGAGAAGAGCTTCAGGGCAGACTGGCTAGAAAGTCCTGAGAGGCAATGGAACTGTAGATGCAGAATAAAAACATGAGAGCTTTTGTAAAAACCTTGGCCTATTGTACATGTCTTTCAAAATAGGCTGTACAGAATGGTCAAAGAAATTTGTTGTACAAAAAATTTCAAGAGTTCAAGCAAACTTTAAACACAAATTGTACAGGCATTTGTTGTCAGGATTCCATCCACACTGATTTAACAAGACTTACATAATATCAATATCAGTCATCGAAATTGTAAGAAGAAGAAATAGTAAGAAGCATTCATGTAATCAATTCTCAGATTAATCTTGAATGATCTGGATCAGGGTCACAATGGATCCAGAAGAGCGTGAATACACCCAGGATCGGATGCCAGTCCGTTACAAGGCACAATGCACACACATTGACATACTCGTTCACTCCCAGGGGCAATATTAAAGTGACGTGACATACGGCTAAGTATGGGGAACCAAACTCAGAATTCGTTCTCTGCATTTGACCCATCCAAAGTGCACACACACACAGCAGTGTACACACACACACCGTGAACACACACCCGAAGCAGTGGACAGCCATTTATGCTGCGGCGCCCGGGGAGCAGTTGGGGGGTTCGGTGCCCACAACCTTAGGATTACGAACCCACAACCTTAGGATTACGAGTCAGACTGTCTAACCATTAGGCCACGACTTGCCCACCTACAGCCATGTTTTTGAGATGTTTTTGAAATGAAACTGGAGAAACCAGAGAAAACCAACACAAACAAATTAAGAACATGCAAAACTACGTAGAGGCAGTAATCTCTTTTGAAAAGTTGACAATCAACTTAGGGACCTTTTGGTTGTGAGGCAACAACACAAGCAGAATTATTTTTAAACCCTTCGAAAATGTATAACATGAACAGGAACAGTTTCAAGTGTTTTGTGGATTGTATATGCAAAATATATGTAGACTGAATGCAAAGATTGTAAAAATCTGTATCAGATACAACATTTTAATTTGCTATCATTCAATTTCTTGGTAATTAAATTTATCTTCAATCTTATACAACACTTCACTTATATTTGCTTCGGTTGGTTTGTATACATTCATGAATATCTTTCAGACATTCAAAGCTCATTAGGCTGCAATGTAATGCTAGCTATTGTGAGACATTAGATGTAAGGGGGTTATAATCAAATCGATCACAGATCATATTACACACACTGTATCCTTCTGAGATAGAATTTAACCAACATGTATTGATTTGAAATGACAACGATTTTGTCCATTACTACAAGAGAAATAAACACGGAGACCTGGATTCAAGCATGAACACCACAACTAGTGTGAACTGTGAAAATCACCAACTCCTAAAACTCTCAGCCTCACTTGTATCATCAAGTTTCTTAGGAATACAATAGGTGGTGGTGCATTGATGCCTTTTTATCTTCTATTTTTGGGTGCTCTACTGTGATTTGAGTGCACACACAGTAAAGAAACCAACAAGGACACTTAGTACATCCAATTTGTCACGTTTGATTATATAAGAGAAGTAAACGTATCCTGAATGTGAGTGCTTAATTAGTCAAGGCAGGAAAATTTACCCACTCCATGGTATTTGCTTCACTAATGCTTCCCACCCACAATTTTCATGTCATGTAGGAGTTCATTATCTACTGCATGTGTGGTCTTGTATAAAGCTATAATGGAAAATGGAATAATTAAGCAATATCCTACAAGCACGAGTGCTGTTGTATTGAATATCAGCATGGTATCAGCATTGATATTTATTACAACACGATTGTGAGTGTGATACTGCTTTTTTACACAACAGTTCTATAAACAAGAAATAAATAAGTCATTTCCGACTCAATATGGTCAAATATTTTGTTTATTTTTTCAAATTAGTCCACAAAGAAGCCCTAATGGGATAGAATTTTGTTAAAACAGATGCCTGTAGTAAGCGTAGTAATGTAACAAATGATTGCTAGAATACAGGCACAACAATATCTCCACTATGATGTAGACAGTTTCTTAAAACTCTTTTTATCGGAATCCAAAAATGAAATTTGTGGCTATTTTTATATTTATATATATTTATATAAATGTTTCTGTATTCAAAGTAAATGGTGATATCAAACCTATTTCTGCTCTATAAGATGCCCTAAGTGCTTGTTCCTAAAGTGTTATATTTTAAGTTCTTATCTTCAACCAATAAAGTTCAGTATAAGGTTATCCAATCAGAGGTAACACTGAAAGCCAAAATTATCCTGACTAATTTTATATCAGACTAAAATAAGTTATTTGTTTATACTGGTATAAAATAAGTGCATTTCCATTCTGCTGGCCCATGATACTGGGGACATTTTTTTCTTTTTATTTCTTTTTTATTTCTTTTTATTGATGATATGATTCTATGGTCCAAAGCTAGATAAAACCAAATAAAATTGTGTATTTCCATATTATACACTAAACCCTGACAATGCCGATGGAGCATATGGATTCCTTTGCTCCTACTTCACTTCAGTCTGCCAGTGCCTAATATCACCAAACTAAAATGAATTTCCTGGTTACACAATTGCATTATTTGATCAAACAGTACAGTTACAGAAGGGAAATTAATTATAATTGCACTATCCAGTGTCTCCCAGATGAGGATGGGTTCCTTTTTGTCTGGTTCCTTTCAAGTTTTCTTCCTAATATAATCTCTAGGAGTTCGATTGCCACCTGTCTCCTCTGGCTTGCAAATCACAGATACATTTTAAATGTATATTTTTATAAAGCCGATTTGAGTCAATGTTTATTGTTAAAAGTGCATTATAAATAAAACTGAATTGATTTTATTCATTCTATTTTCTGCTAAAAACAAGTTCCCTTTCCCTACTATGACTGTCAATGTAAAGTATATTAAATTTAAATGCAAACCTGGTTTAGATTTTTAGAGAAAAAGTTGAGCAAGTCGAGAAACTTTAGAGAATTCTAGAAAACATAGAACTAGATATTTACAATTTGTGGTTGATCGCGCCTTACTGCTAGCAAAAAATAAATAAAAAATTAAGGGTGAATGGGTATCACCTGGAAAGAAGGAACAAACAATAAGAGAAAGAGACCAGCGTAGAGGCAAAATGAGCGTGGCAAGATAATGAGCTTGTGTTTGCTGCTCTTGGCCCCTGCAGCTGATGTTTGTCTTTGTGCACAGCCTGGAGATTCAGTGAAAAGAATCCTTGGAAACTCCAAACAATCCAATATTAAATTTCCTGTGCAATGCCACAGGGAGAGAAGGAAGCATGCACTGGGGAAAAGGAAGACAGAGCGATGGAGATAGAAAGAGAAAGAGGAAACAGAGGAGAGATTCCAGAGAATGAGAAAGTGAAGACGAAAGGGAGAGGAGAGAGGAAGAGGAAGAGTGAGAGAGAAAGAGAGGGGGGGTGTATGGACCTGGAATTAGAGAGGCTGTTTTGAATGGAAAGCCCCTCTGTCCATCCTCGGCTCTGAGCCAAGTCTCTAACCTGCAGGTGCATCAACAACTGAGGCTGGCCAACTAGCTCCCTCACATCTAATATTACCCTGAGAGCTTCCATGTGGACCTTAGGCAGAAAGACACATTCCACATGGTATCTTTAATGTTTTAAATAACACACAACCCAATTTAATGATTAAAATCGTTTCTGAATATTTATTTTACTAAAAATGAGGGATCCTTCCATCTAGAGGTTTGTGATTCATATTACAGATTGGAATTTAAGGTGTGTGTATGTGTGTGTGTGTGTGTGTGTGTGTGTGTGTGTGTGTGTGTGTGTGTGTGTGTGTGTGTGTGTGTGTGTGTGTGTGTGTACTTTTAAACTCTGTAGTACTGCTGTAATACATATCTGAGAGAGGAAGTCCAAGGAAATGAAACAATGAAACATACAAGGTGTAGACAGGTTCATAATTAATTACACACCTGAAATAAGTTGGAAATATTTCAGAGAAATATGTTTTACAGGTTTGACAAAAACATCACTAATTGTGAAGTGAAGACTGTAGATTTTAAAACAATTCTAGAAAATAGCCAATCATTCCTGGTGGCCTTTCCTCTCTCTCTCTCTCTCATTCTCTCTCTCTCTCTCTCTCTCTCTCTCTCTCTCTCTCTCTCTCTCTCTCTCTCTCTCTCTCTCTCTCTCTCACACACACACACACACACACACACACACACACACACACACACACACACACACACACACACACACACACACACTTCATCTCTCTGTAGATGGGCATGTTTGTATAGAGAGGGCATGTCCAGCATAGTGTTCTGTTAGGACCATCTGGAGTACATTAGGCCTAAGGGATATCAGATCCTTGTGCTGCAGCGGCCTGGCTGGGTGGCCTGGCTGCACACAACTAACTTTCAGCAGCTCGGTGTGATTGATAGGAGGCCTTGTTTGCTAACTCCCAGAGTAGGACACTCCCCCAACACACACACACAAAATTGTGTCACTTCACCTCAATATTTCTCAGACCTTAGCACACACACACATGGTCACTCAACTACTACAGGATACTAAGGTCAAATCCTCCTACTAAACATGGTATATGCCAAAACTTGCTGTCATCACTGCAACATAGTACACATACATAGTAATTCCCTGCTGAAAAGTCTGACCAGCTACCATCTGCCACAACACAGACCAAGCTGGTCAAACTGGTAGAATTTCTTTGCCAGCATTTAGCCATTTCTGAAATCTGACTCGTACGGCTACTACTGCTAAGTTATTATTTTAATAAAATAAAACAACATTAAGGCAAATAGACATTAAGGAAATTGGGAAATAAACTAACAGTAGGCAGAGATGATCTATGATCTCAGAACACACACCTGTTTGGCTAAGCTTGCTTCTCTTCTGTTTCCCATGTTCCTTAAGCTCTTTTCTATACATAATCTGCTCACTTTATTTCTGAGACTAAGCTGGTGAAACCTTGCAAAAGTTATTCTTATATTGTATTCTTCTGTTGTGCAAATAAACATCCAGTAAAATTGCTACTATTCATTTATCAAATATAAAAAATTGAAGGTTTTTCACTAATGAAATAGATTTTAATGGCATGTGAAACAACTTTAAATTACTTTTAAAGTCATAAATAAGTCATTATTTTATTTAGCAAAAAAATATGATTTTTTATTATAAAGTAAATACACCATTCAGTTCACCATCAAAATAATCAAACAAAAAATACATTTTAACTGATAGTAACTGATATTTCCCATTAGCTAATATTCGCTTGTCTGCCTAGCCAATTTGTGCTAGTTACTGATAACAATGCTGACTTACTTAAATCGAATTTAGTTCAAAGTAATTCATAACTACTAGAGAGAAAGTTAAGATCTCATTTGATATAAATGTACTGTATATTTACAGTATTTGGAAGACACCCATATCCAGAGGAACACATCACTTTTATAAAAAATAGACAGTTTTCAGGATTAAGGGCCTTGATCAAGGGACCATCAATGACAGCGTGGTGGTCCTGGGATTTGAATGCATGACATTCTGATAAGTAGTCAAACACCTTGAGTACTGAATATCAACTTCCCGTCTATTTTATATGAGGTCGCTCCATGGGCACTCATCCTCAAGTACTACACTGTAGTCTCTTGGCTTACTCATATTCAGATGCACATCCATATATTGCATTAACTGCACTGTGTAGCAAAAGGAGGCAGATAACAAATTTACATGATTCTAATGAATTGAATGGATGCCACACTGATATGATTGGATGCTAAACCAAACCCATTCAAGTGATGTTTAGCCTATTGTTACTAGTTGGATGTGAGAAGAAAAGACCTTTGAGATTTGCAGGGAATCAACCCAGCCACTGAGGGGTAAACATAAGGTGTCAATCCTAATTAAAATGTAGGTATTACAAAGCAAAGTTTTTGCTTTGAGTGGAAATATATTTAGGGAGCATGGCGTATCCATCCCGTGTAAGCAGAGGTTGTGTTTTCTCCCAGTGCTTTGAAGGTTTCATTTTCAGTCCAAATACATGACTGTCATCTCTAAATTGTCAGTAATGGGTGAATGGTTGTGTGAGTGTGAGTGATTGTGTAGTGTGGAGGGTTGGCACCCTGTTTAGGGTGTCCCATGCCTTGTGCCCCAAGTCCCCGGGATAGACACCAGGTTCCCTGCAACTCTGTCTAGTATATGTGCTACAGAATACGAATTGATGGAAATGTAAATAATATTTAAATAATTTAATAAATACTTAGTATGAATATGCCAAAAATAATGTTTAAGTAATTTAACAAATAAGAATGTTCCTACTTTGTCTGTCTCAGGTAGCTTGTTTCATGGGCTGTCTAATTCCTGACTTCTTTGAGACATTAGCTATTTATATATAAAATTTAAAATGTGAAATATATAGTTTAGCACCTTTGCTGTATCAAACCTCTTCTCTTCCTATTTTTGGTTTCTACTAAGGCAATTAAAAAATTCATTTATTATGTAAAATATGACTCTGGTTTGTATGAATTTTAGCTTAGACACTCAACCAGACTTTCTCTCTGACTAGAAATGGCTAGAAATTCTCTGCAGACTTACCAAAAGCAAGACCTTCTGTTGTAAACAGTCCATGAACAGCATCAACATCCAAATTCATGACTGACTCATCAGGGAGGAAACTGAGACATAGCAATGTGAGACTGAACTGTTTTCATTCAGTATGTTGCAAACAGTATAAAGCTTTCACATGACTAGCAAAGTCCTTTATTATTCATCATCCATTTTTAATTCACTGCTAATGTAGATAACAGGCATAGCTACATGAGACACACCTATAGATGTAATGTAAAGACATCAACAAGGAAGCATAATTGATTGAATCCTGACAACTTTAAGTATATATTAAGTGTGTGGTCTGGACACTGCTTAGCATTAACATGAGCCACCAGAATGTTAACATTATCCTAGCAGCTTATCATTTTTAAAACAAAAATGTAGACATGTTCTTCATGAGTTCTTCATGAAAATCTTTATAGAAAGAAAGCTTAAAGCTGATGGTGTCAAAGAATGTTATTAGGCGGACCTAATTTTAAAAATAATATTCTTTGTAAAATAATAATCTAAAAATCCATTTTTGGGATTCCACTAGATTTTGGAGTGTGGCTGAAGGAATTTTTGATCATTCAGCCAGTGAGGTCAGGCAGTGCTGTTGAGTGAGGAGGCCAGGGATGTAGTCAGCATTCCGATTCATCCCGAAGGTGTTCAATGAGGTTGAGGTCAGGACTCTACAATTTTTCTACTTTAGTCGTTCTAAACCAAGGAGCTTGCTTTGTGCACATGAACATTGCCATGCTGGAACATGTTTGGGCCTCTTAGTTGCAGTGATAGATGTATGAAACTGTAATGCTACAGCATGGAAATACATTCAATAAAATGGAGTAACTTGGAGCTGGCTCACATGTGGGTGTGATGGTCACGTGTCCACAATCCTCTAGCTATATAATGTACATCAGTTTGTTTTGTTTGTTTTTAGCATTACAAAACTTTGATCTACAGGAACACCAATTCATTTAGGATTCATAATCTGTCATTTGTTATCTAACTAACCACACTGTAATCAGTTAAATCAGATCCATCGTTTAATGCCGGATTCACAGAGGCCAGATTAACTGATAGTAGGATTTGCTAATATGATGCCTCTCTGTCTTTCCCCTGTGCCTCCTCTCTGTCCTTCTCTCCCTGTAGCATTGCAGAGGAAATTAAATACTGGGTTGTTTGGACTTTGTGCTGAATAGTGTTCTGCTCAGAACAAACTACAGGAATGAATGTGCCTGCACATTGCGTTGTATCACGGGTTTATCACAATAACTTGTGTATTTACTAAAATAGTAACTTAAAAAATTTTAAAATCATCAGCAATTTGCACTGCTAAATAATAAAGTAATATCTGGATGTAGATTAGTCACTATATCTTCCAGCTGCAGTGTGATTTAACATAGTTAAATTAATAGGTCTGAAGGCAAGTACATGTCCAAAAACTGCAAATAAATAAGTAAATAAATAAATAAATAAATAAATAAATAAATAAATAAATAAATAAATAAATTTACCAAGTTAAATGCTTTACCAAGCATTTCCTATTAAATAATTATAAAAGTATTAAACCTATTTCTGATTTATTTCTAGAAATACTTTAATATTTAGCAATACTTTATGTAAATTAAGTATACATAATCACATTAACGTAAATATGCATCAAAATAGCACTAAGATTAGGTTTATCATAACCCGATAATAAGAAATAACAAATAGACAAATTTGACTAGATTCAAAGTATTATCACTTGCTGGGATTATTTTTTGCAGTAAAAACAGTACTTGGTTAAGTATAATTTTGAGTTAAATTGAGTATAATTAAAGCTAAGAGCTGTTGAAAATTGAAAGACTTTAATTAAGTGTTAATTCTGTAATAAACTCAGAAATAACTCTGACTAACCTTGTTAGTTTCTCGGGAGCTCTTGGTTGCACAATTCCACTAGCCTACAAACTGTTGTAGAAATGACATTATTTACTTTTACTTTATTTACTGTCCAGGTGTCACCCAAAGCAGTTAAGGCTTTGGGTTGAAGATCGGGGTTCAAACCCAGCACTGCCAAGCTGCCTCTGTCAGGCCCTTGGGTGCTGTATCATGTCTGACCTAGTCTGACATGATAGTCTGACCTAAAAAGAACTTCACTGTGCTGTAATGTATATGTAACAAAATAAATGCTTATTCTAATTTCATTTTAAACTTTACAATATTTATTATGTTTCTGTGCTTCTCTAAAGTTGTTGTGATACAATGTGATTATTAACAGTGCCAGATTTAATTTAACGAATTAAAATACATAATCATTAATCTGGTGACACATTATCTAAGAGACATTTATTTGAAATATTGGAAGGAGTCTTCAGTGTCACAATTTTGTACAGGTTTGTAAGTTTTCCCCCCACAGGAGAGGACTTTTGTTTTCTTTGATGGCTGGTGAGGGATTGACTGTTTATAGCTGGTGACAGCAACAGTCTTGCCAAGATTCCACAACATTAAATATATCTAGAACTGGAGGAAAGGTATAATGTTTTGTTTATGATTAAATTACGCAGTAGTGGGCAAATCACTTATGGTGTATGCCAAATGAAAGCTTTCTACAACAGTCATGGTTAATTGCCCAAAATTATAACACAATGCCATACCAGTTTCAATTAAAAACTCATTATATAAAAGTAATACACAAATAATTTGAAGCTCAATATGTGGTTATAATGTCTTGACATCTGATACATTAAAAAAGCTGACTGAATTTATTTAATTCATATGTGTGCATCAGTTTCATGTGATTGAATCGTGCAACATTAAAACAATTTGTTTTTGTACCTGCAACAAGATTTGATTATTACATTCAAAGCTCTGAATAAAATCCACACTGAGGTCACAACTTGGCATCAAACCCACAACAGTGGTGTTTTGCAAGCAGACACATTAGCACTGCACTATACTACTACCAATGTGAAAATTTCTTTATTTCCTCACCACATTTTCCTTGCTTTTTCAGTTTTTCATTATTTTGTTAATAGAAGCTCATTTAGATGAACAGATCTCTACGTACCAGAGTTCATTACTACAAAAATGGCCACACTATTGTTTCTTTCTAATGGCATCAGAAATATTCAGCATGACTATTTAAAATTTTAAGCTCATGTATGCATCTGCATCCAAATCTCCAACAGTATCACAATCTAAACAGATCAGGAAGATACATCATGCATCAGGGCCTCGCTCCCCACTCTTGCCCCAGATACTGTTCAAGCCTCCAGACATGCTACACAAGCGATAAAAATTCAACTGTAACATTTGGAAAAAAGTTGTGCAAGAAAACTGGAGAACTTGCAAAGCAGCTAATAAACATTGTCTCAGTATGTGGCTGCACGCAATTCTGTGATGAGCAAGTGAGAGACCTGTAGCTTCAGGTTAATCCCTTCCTGCTAAATGAGCAGAAAAAAGATGGTGGGAAATGAGGAAATGTGACAGAGAAAAGGCAGGACTTTTAGAGAGAGAGAGTGAGAGAGAGAGAAAAAAAGCAAAACGAGAGAAAAGGCGACATTTCGAGTAAATGGAATCCAAAACCCACTCCAATTATCTTTGGCAGCCATGCCAGTGAGGCTGACTTAATTAAAGAGAGAGAGACGAAAGAGGAAAGGAGGGGAAAGGCATAAGGAGAGAGACAGAGAGAAAGAGTGATTGAGGGGACAAACTCATGCGTATCAGGACTGCACACAAAGACGAAACGTCCACCACTCTCGTCTTTTCAATTCCACCTCAAAGGCAGTCAGAGAAATAATAATGATTATAATAAAACAGTGGAGACCGGGCCATTTTTCATGAGCAGCATAATTGCGCAAGTTATATCCATTGTTTCTCTCGCTTTGTTATCATTCAGATAGGACAGAAATACCTATAATGGAGAATGGAAATGATTTGATTCTACGTTAAATCCCCAATAATCCTCTTGTGCCTTTTCCCTGTCTGCCTCCAACATTGACCTTTTCTGCAGGAAGCCTGTTGCCATGGAAACACCCCCCTCAACCTAACCATCCACCCACCCACCTACCCCAAATTGTATGTACTGAAGTACATACACAAATTCAGTACAACACAACATATATACTTCATATAAGTGCATTCACTCTTGCACAGACCTTCAACTTTTGCTTAACATTATAATTGCTTTCAGGCTTTAGCTTATTGGGGGAAGCAAGTCTATCTGGGAAGAAGTTCCTTTTAATTAAGTGAATAATAAAGCAATTAAGGAAAACGGTAAAACTCTGGAGATACGCAAACTTGTTCTCTTGTACTCGTACTTCAGTTGGAGTGTAAAGTTCACAGTAGTCATTAGTGTAACTAACTGGCTAATTAATTTTATTCTTAACACAACATGTAGTAAGACTCCCCATAAAGTAACATCTAAGCACATAATATTAAAAGTTCGTGTTTGTCCTTGCACAGCAACAAATTTCTTTTGACTTTTAACATCATTAGCTCATACTTCACCTTGCCATATTACTAGAAAAAAATCTGTTTCACATTATTATTATTATTATTATTATTATTATTATTATTAACATCCTATATTCTGTGAACAATATGTCTTTAAACATGCTTCAAGTCACACATACCCAATCCAGTATGTCGCAATCACAAAAGATCATATAAGAAAGAAGATTTATCATAATAATTAAATCCATCAATATAATCAGCTATGATCTGCCATTCTCTTGTATCTATTACTTGTGTGCAGTATTTTCGTTTCGGAATTTTAATAAGACTTCATTTGTCCTTTTCTCACCTGTAGAAAGACATCTGTTCTGCTTTCCAGTAATAACTTGCAGAGGTTATAGTAGGTGAAACTAGCTCATATTCAAATTAATAGTTGTAAAAAGCATAAAATGAAGTCAGAGTTCCTTTTACAGTGCTAGCAGTGTTTACAGTTCTACTATTATGTTCATTGTTGTTGCCTCTCTCTCTCACTCTCTCTTTTTCTCTTTCAAAAATAAAAATAAAAATAATCGTCAATTCCTAATGATGGAAAGGTCCTCAACTAAATGACCTTCGCTAGGGTTTCCCAATGTGCAGCTGATTGCTTCTCTTGCAGGAGATACAATAAACAATTGTAGTGATGCAGCCATGAATACGTGGTAGATGATAATCTTACCCTATTTTGTCTTTGATTTAAGTAGCTGTGATTTTTTTTTTTTTATTATTTTTAAATCTTGAATGACTGATTATAAGAACACTAAAGTGTTCCCTAAAAATGGAGAAGGGTCTGGATCAGCCAGTGGATTGCTTATAGGTCAGTGTGTAGGTTCTTTGTCTATCTATTCTCTACATATTAAATTACATATACAATTACACATATGACTACTTTAGGAAATAATGATAATTTAAAGATAGAAAATAAAATATTCGTACTTTAACGGAGGAATCTGTCATGTATGTTATGCCTACTATAATATGTTTATCCTAAAAACTGTGAGTAAGGAATGGGTTTTTGTCTGTGAAATGAATAAGAAAGTGTGTCTGTAGATTTATAACAGATGACAATAAGCCAAGACCAATTTTATGATTTAATTGTCTTGTCTAAAAAACATTATGCTTGAGCCAGGTTTGCTGATACACCAGGGCTGGGTGGAATTTGAAGGAAAATAAGGGGGAAAAACAGCTGGAATTCTGGAAGTGTAGCCATGTTAAAAATGATCTGAGAGATCATCATGTGTGTACATCATGTATAAATAGTTTAGCATACTTTTTCTCAAGGAATCCAGCAAACAACAAAAAGTTTTACATAGAAATGTCATACTTAATACTCACATGGGCACTGACTTTTATCTAAAAATACATACTGTAGTAGGTTTATATTCAAAAGCAAATTCATTGCAACAGTTCCCACGAAATGGCGTTGTTTTCAAATTGTATGAATTCACCTTACAATGGAAAATAATCTATCAGGTAATAAAAAATACATGATAAAGGCATTAAGACAACATAGATCGCCTTGAATAAGTTAAGAAATCAAAACTCTTTACAAGTTATTACTTATTCTTTTCTGTTATTGCTATGTCTCTTCTCATGTAGAGTCATTTTTTAAAAAGTTAAATCTCAAGTGTATATATAAGATGTATCAAGGCAAGCAGGAGGCATCTGGCTGTAAAGGCCCCTCCAGACGGAGTGTGGGAGGCAGATCCATAATTCAGCTATAATGTGTGATTACAAAAATAAACACTTTCACAGATGACAATGGCCGTCTCAGCTATACTTACAAAATAAGACTTACATAGCCTACTTACAAAAGTCTGTAGCTCAATAAAGTGTAAACTCAATTCACCATGGAAGATCAGATCAACCAAACGAAGCTAAAATCATGTGGTAGTAGCACATAAACGTATAAAATATGTTGGTACACACCAAGAGCTTTGATTAAGGTTCAAATGCCCTCAAACATTGAAACTGGTAAAATGTGATCTCAATGACTATGTGGCAGTGTTGTTGGTGCAAGATGGGCCGGTAGTTTGGTAGTCTACTGGGAGTTTGTGACAGAACAGTCTCTACAGTTTATACAGAGTGGTTTGAAAAACAAAAAACATCCAGAGGGTGGAAATGCCTTGTTGATAAGAAAGGTTAAAGGAGAATGGCCTAACTGGTTTGAGTTGACAGAAAGACTTGGTTAATTCATACAACCACTCTTTCTAACTGTGGTGATCAGAGGAGAATTCAGAATGCACAACAACAGGAACCATATCAGGTTCCACTTCTGTCAGCCAAGAACAGGAATCTGAGGCACAGACTCACTGAAACTGGACAGCTTAAAGACTGGCAATAGACCAGGTGACATTTTTCCAATCATCCTTCTGGGACAACTGACTTTACTGCAAAATATTTTTGAATCCTTTAAAACACTTGTTTTCTTTAATACTTTTGGCCAATAGTTTCCAATTGTTAAAGTTGTTTCGACTTAAAATTAACATGGGACATAATGTGAAACAAAAGCAAGTTTTGTTTTATTGTCAAAATCCATGAGTAGAAATGAGTCTGAAAGCAGACTAAGAGAGGCTTATGCTGAGCAGATGTGTCTGTTGAGAAGAGCCGAGGCCCATACTGAGCGCTTTGGGCCAAAAGCACTAAGGGTCTGGGCTGGAGCCGAGAGATAAGACAGCCTCCAGGGGCCTCAGTGCTGAGAGAGAGGGGGAGAGAGCGAGAACAAGAGGGGGAGAGAGAGAGAGAGAGAAAGAGACAGAGAGAGAGACAGAGAGAGAGAGAGAGAGAGAGAGAGAGAGAGAGAGAGAGAGAGAGAGAGAGAGAGAGAGAGAGAGAGAGAGAGAAGAGAAGAGAAAGACAGACAGACACAGAACTTCCTGGCTGGAGGCCAAAATCAAGTTTTCTCTCTCTCTCTTTCTCTCTCTCTCTGTGTCTGTCTAGATCTTTCTTTCATTCTGCACTGTTTTTTGACTTTTTAATATCATCCTGTATTAACCATTTTTCAGCCTCACTCAAAATTTTCACCATTCTTGCTTTCTCTCTGCCACCATCTCTCACTCATTTACCACTCTTTCCATAGCTCTTCTAAACTATGCAATTTGTGTGTGTGTGTGTGTGTGTGTGTGTGTGTGTGTGTGTGTGTGTGTGTGTGTGTGTGTGTGTGTGTGTGTGTGTGTGTATAACATTCCGGTGTATTGAGATCAGACGTGTTTGACTCTTAGGGGCAAGATTGTTTGTGCCGCACAGGCCTAAAGCTGGTTGCCACGGAGACCGCCATACCATGGGTCTGACCCTGGAGGACCATGGCTTTCTTCCTCAGCAGGAGACACTGGCAGCTGCAGCACAGCTGCTCACACACACACACACCACTGTCCAATGGTAAAATCAAAAGTGAATAACCTTGAGGGTTCCTAGCTTAATGCAGTGACAGAGCTAATGACTCAGGTGTCTCCTCATTCAATGACATATTATGGGCCTAAACTAAAGTCTGGTAAAAAGAATAAAAAAGAGCACTGATCTTTTGTATATATAGTTTCTGTCTGCTTATAGTAAGAGATCTTAGCTCTCCTCTTACTTTATCACCATTAAGTACATAACCTAGTTGTACGTAGTGTCCCAAAACAGCATCATCAAACAAAGTTTTGTTCCCTTCATCAAATGTTACATTTTGATTTTGAGACATATCTCTGTTCATTTACCAATGTTTTAATATTTAAGATCTTTATATAGTAAGGATCGTAAGTATATTTTTGCTTGATCATAATAGAATAATTCAAAAATACTAGTTTCATTTTGTTATGGTAGGTAGTTCTTTATATCCGCAAGCTGGTTCCCTTAAACAACTTAACCAGTTAAGAGTTGTAGCCTATAGCTTTAGCCAGCCAAGATTCTCTTCCATCTTTAGTTCCCTCCACATAAATAAACACTAATGCTACAATTCTAGGTATTATTTATTTATAACTTGTTAAAATGGCAAGACATGAATATGCAAAATAAGCCAGCCAAACAGAATAAGTTATTGGTTCATGGCAATGGTGTAAATCTAAATAAAGCCTTAATCTTCATTTTGTTCTTGGTATCTACTCTTGACTTTGGTCCTGAGAGCCATTAAACAGAAAACTAGTGTGCATTAAATAGGCCCTGTTCACACTGCAGGTAAAAGTGGCCCAAATCCGATTTGACCAGGTCAGTGACCAGGTCAGACTTCTTCAGGAGTAGTGTGAACACTCAAATCTGGCCCAGATCTGATTTTTTCTAATCAGATATGGGCCACTTCCATATGTGGAACTGAATCAGACCCAAATCTGATTTTTTCCAATGTGGCCGCAGTGTGAACAGCCAAGGCGGATTTGATGCGACTTTTACCTCAATCTACATCGACATTCGTCACAATTATGCGCCGGGCGAAGACTTTTTTTACTTAACACACACACGTTACCAGTCACGTATGTGTCACGTTTTCAAAGTTTTCGCCGGCGAAAACCTTTTTTTTTTTTTTTTTTTTGCGCAGGGGGAAAACGTGACACAAACGTGACTGGTAACGTGTGTGTGTTAAGAGTGTTATATAAAGTGGTTACGTGAACCAGTTCATTATGTTTGCATTGAATACAACACATTACTTCTTCCATAACCTCACCAACTTTTTAGTGCAACGGCGTGCTGCGTGTGACGTCATTGTTGTTGTTCGTTTGCGCATGCGGGTCAGTTCGAAACCGCAAACAGTTCACACTGGTATCTGATATAGGTCACATTTTAAAAGTTAATGTGAACAGCCAAACAAACAAACAGTGTGAACGTGGCCGTGTCTAGGGATGTAATCAATTATTTGGATTGAACAGACAATGTGTTATAAACAGATATAAAGATAGAAATAGGAAGTGCATTTCTGTCTTTATTTGCCTGTAAAGCTTACAGCCCATCTGGTTGAGACTTGAGGTGTATACATGGCTACTGCTTTTTTAATATATAATTTTGGTAATAAAACCAACAATATTTCAGTCCCTAAAACTCTCTAAAAGATTTTAACAAGAGTTTAGGGAAGCATAAGTAGATTTGGTTTTGTCAGGCTAGATTTACTACTTTGATATTGCTGCTGTTGTTGCTGCTGCTGAGCAATTATTAGGAAATATGCTGTGGCTGCAAGAGGTAAAAGAAACCCCCAGTAAAAGGGTGGTGTTGTGTTGGAGGAGTGTAAAATGACAACTCTTATAGAGCACACAAAGGCCATGTCCGGCTAGTTTAGTCGAGATAATAAAGAATTATGTAGACGCTGCGCTGTCAGCATTGAGAGAACCAATCAGTGCGCAGATTGAGATTCATGGCTGAATTAAACATTGTTAGTAACTCAAACAACATCAGACAGTAGACAAAAAAATCAACACAAAAAAACCCTACCTACAAAATAGATATGAAAACAAACATAGGTGTAAATTCTTACACTACAGCTGTGACTACTGGGAATGAGCTCAAATGCCAGGCCCTTCAATCCCACCACAGATCTCTCTTTAACACTCTCTACCTTGCAATCATTCACTTTCCCATACCCTTGCTAATATACCTCTCCACTAACTCATTTACTTACTCGCTCATTCACTCCAGTACAGGGCTAAGGGCACTCCACTAGAGCCTCCAACAGCTTCTCAAAGCTCCCTTTGGAGCTTCTTTAGCTCTCTTAACTCACTAAGTGATGAACTAACACACGGCCAACAAACTCCTATATGTAGGTGTGTAGCTTGCAGTGAAAAGCAAAGCAGGGATAGTGAAAACACTTAGTTGTACAAAAAAAGACACCCACTTTTTTCCTCACTTACAGTACATATATTTCTCATATCAATAGAAACCATACCCATGATATCTGTCTGAGGTATTACTTCTCTTTCCCATCTGAGGCTGGAAAAAACAACAAAAGCACTACCCCAGTACGAGATAGAACACTTTTTGACAACCATTCTTATGACCAATGTCACTTACAGAGCTTTCAAACGATAGTGCCAAGCCTCTTACATACTCATAAAGGACATTTTTTTCTTCCACCTCTGGTCTAACATGATTACATGCTTAAACTCTGGCTGAAAGCAGTTTAGCAGCTTGTTCTCTATACTGTTCGATGCACTCATCCAGGAAGCTGGGGCTTACTTTTATTTCATGTGCCTGATCGCAGATTGGCAGTAAAAGAGTTGAGTCATGCTGTGTATTTACTGAACTGGGGGGATTTTAAGCAGTGCAATGACTGAACATGACTGAATGGCACCAGCAGTTACCTTATAATGCTTAACCATTAATGATTAGCTTATGGCTACAAATAAAATTTAGAATGGTTATGCTTTATTTCACATTACACCTTAACTACTGACTTGTGACACTATAAGCTGATGTGATGTGTGTTTTGAGAATAAAAACATAGTTCTTTATCCATTTGTTCTTAAACATACAGTTTTCTTTGTTGACTATCTGTTTTAATGTCATGTCCATTTTGCTAATGTCTTGCCAATTGCTGTTGTTTTAGTTCTAGTCCTTTCTTCTCCTCTGAGCTGTTATTGGTTTGTTCTCCTAATCTGAGCACCTTTACTGTGTTCAGATCTTAATTTTGTTTGTCTGCTCATTTCCTGCTGTTTCTGGGTTTTGTACCTTTTTTTTGTATTCTGTTGTTATTGTATTCCATCAAAAACCAAGCTTTGCTTTTCCTGTTTCTGTTTAATGAAACAAATGAAATCCATAAATGCTGAAAAGTCTGTGGAAAACTTTTTCCTTTCTTTGTGAGCTGCCTTTAGGTAAATAATTTACATAAATGTACTTGATAGGGCTATAACAGATGATCTGTTTTGCTGAACTTCGGCCAGTTTCTTTTTTTAAATACATTGATCGGTTCTGCTACAGTACTTCTCGAGGGCTGGCTCACTTCAGTATGTGGAAATACTTTGCTGGGTCCACATCCAGACCACAGTCTGCTAGTTGATGACCCATGATCTAAAGTGATTATTCACAGTGGCTGGGAGGAGAAAGCTTTCGGTCCTTCCATAGTGCAGTGATCTAGAAGCAACTTTATCTTAAAGGTTTAAGTAGATCCAAGCATAAATTGTGCTTGATCCAGAGGTTGTGTCTAAGGAAATATGCAGTATGGTACCCTTTAAAAAGCTGAAGCTTTTATAAGATCGACAGTCCACTCTTCCTGAGAATAATAGCAGTTAAAATAGCCACTCTGCTACTCCCTCATGCATGTAAGGTTATTTGTCTCAGAAGTCTGTAGAGAATTCTGTAGAGATTTTGCAGAATTCACTAATGATTCTTTCTCTTTCTCTTTGGTCCGATGAAGAAATCATAATTGATCAATTTAAAATGTTTGTTATTTATTTATATTTATTTATATTACTGACAGATGTGAAGAATTTTAATAGACTAGACTAGAAACTCTAGAATATTCTACTAGTACTGACAGCACACTGACCTGAATAATATATTTTCTCCTTTACTTGCCAAGGTGAAAATTCTGAACCGTTTTGCATATTTAAAAGACAACCTAACCTCCTTAACCATTTGAATGAAAAAGAATATTACTGAAGTAGCTAAGTGCTTTCTGTTGCTGGTCTTTTGTTCATTCCTGTTCTCTCACCTACTAGCTCACTTGAGTTGTTGTGTAGTGTGTGCCCTTCCATCTGTCCTCCTAAAACTACATTCACATATGCAGTGCAGTATATATATAATAGCTTAGCTGCCAACATTCATTTGGCACTTTATACCTTTCATGTGTTTATATTCATTTATTATTCTGTATTTGCTGAACATTTGTTCCTTATATAATTCGAACATAAATTCTTGTTGTGCCTCAGAGATCATTTGCTCTTTTTGATCTGAGTCTCTCAGTTTATTTTGACTTGCACTCTTCCTATGTATTTGTTTCTTCCTACTGTAATTCTGTAATCATTTGACCAGACGAAGATAAGTCTCCTTTTTAATTTCTAACATCCTCTCAAGGTTTCGTTGAGTTTTCTGATCCTCGGGGGTTTGGAGATGTATTTTTTTAGGTTTTTGTTTCCCCAATAAACTATGACTGGGCAATTTAAGAGCATTGAATTAAACCAGACCCACTGTTTGCAATTCACCATTAAATGGGCCAGACTTATCTGACTTAAATTGCCCCATAAAAAATGTTGCCATTGTTTTAAATTTCTTCTCTCTTTATTTGGCCCCAAAATACTATTAAATATTTTTTATATTTAGTTTCTTTTTTAAGTTTGACTACTTGTACAAATGTATATAACATTAAGGACTTTTTCAACATTTACTATTTCAAAAGATGTCCACCCTGGATAAAATGTAGTCATCCTAATATCAGTAAATTAAACATCAGTAAATCAGTTAGACTTTGTTTTATAACAAACAACTCAGCAACAAACCATCCTAATGAATGACTTCATATCAGTGGTGTAATATCAATAACACAACTTCTCTAGGTGTGTGTGTATGTGTGTGTGTGTGTGTGTGTGTGCGCATTATAGCCCATGTGTTTGCTAACAACGGGGGCTGCACATTTGTTTCCCTTTTCAGCCTGTAAAAAAGCAGCGGTGGCTGTGGAAGCAGTAGAGGCAGCCTATCAAGCTCTCCCTGCCTCTTCTCCTCCATCTGTTCTGTTTTTCCTCCACCGCTCCTTTCTGATGAGCCGGGTCTTCAGTCCCCCCAATAAAATCCCATTAGCTCTTAATGAAGTCGAGCTCGCTGCCTCGTGCCTTCACCTCATTTAGCACGATTGTCTGGCGGCCATTAGCGCCGAGGCAATTACAGCCGAACGGCGAGAGTAATTGGAAATGCCGACAGGGACCCCAGGAAAATGGGAATAAATAATACAAAAAAAATATTAAAACTAATAAGCTTCCATCGAGATGGGAGGAAGGGGGGTGGGGACACTGAAGCTAAATCAACATAATTTTAATCGGTCCTGGTGAGGTAGAGACATAAAGGTGAGGACCTGGTGGAGATGATAATGATGATGATGATGGTGATGATGATGAGGGTGAGGTTGGAATGGAAGACTAAATGTAACAAGAGAGCAAGGCTGAGCAAACCTATACAAATTTCTAAAAATATGTACTAGAATACAGTTCATACAGTATACATTGATTTCACCTTAACAGAGCTGATTAGTATTGAAATGGATACAGAGCACAGCCTGGGAATTGACCAGACGTCTTCTGTTTGAAAGAAACACTGGCAAAACTCTATGCATAGGAAGCCCTAAAAAAGCAAAGGGTTGAATAGCGAGTCCCAAGTGGTATTCAGAGAGTTGTGTATAGTCTAATGGTGCCAGATGCCAGGGCATCTCAGTGGACACCTCACTCCTCCCAATGAGGGGCAACAGGTGGCAGAAACCTGATCAGAAAGGGCAGAATCAGAGGGCACCTTTCACAAGAGAGTGGGCAGGATGCCCAACAGTCAGGCATAGGGCATTGCCAAGGTGTGTGTGAGTGTGTGTCTGTTTGTGTGTATTTGGGAGAGCAGGATTAGTAGGGGATATCCATTTGTGTGTGTGTGTATGTGTGTGTGTGATAGAGAGAGAGAGAGAGAGAGAGAGAGAGAGAGAGAGAGAGAGAGAGAGAGAGAGAGAGAGAGAGAGAGAGAGAGAGACACTACACTACACTACACTACACTACACTACACTAGTTGGCACTAGTTACCCTAAATCCGAATGGAAAACAGAAGGTAGAGTCACACAAAAAGAGAGTCTCAAGGGTCATCCATAATAGTAGCACATTGCCTGCCATCAACAATACTTTTTGAAGTCCTTTTATTCGGTGCAGACCCACCAGTATCAGTTCTCCACACAAGACAGCACACACTCATACAGCATATATACACACTCACACAGCATATATACCCATACATCTATATAACTGACAATATCTTCAGCAATCAGTAATCGCTATCTCAGTTCAGCCTGGATCTGCAAAAGCATTCACAATTTTCCAAATCAAATGGCTACTTATCACACAAAACTATCACGGGTCTGGGAGGAAAACTGATTCTGAAATGCAATATATATCTCCACATTCACCCTGCAAACATATGCATGGCTGCAAGCTTGATGTCTTTCATCCATATTTAGCATCATACTGTAATATTACAAAGACAAGTGAAACTTGTCATAAAAAAAACTAGTGTTACAGAATAAAATCAGTGGTGACAAATCCAACAGTTTAATGCCTCTGCATGTTATTAAAGCGAGTGACATGGAAACCAGCTCTCTGTTTCTTTCTCCCCATGCCTTCATGATGAAAATGTTTATTTGTCTAAAAAGATCTACAAACAATCACTTCTCCCGACAGGAGCAAGAGATTTCCAGCCAGGGGAGATTTAATTAGCAAAATCTCGTTAGGTTTAACAAAATTAAGCGTAAAACAATCCTCAGCAGGGCGCAGGGCTCGGGGAGAGAGAGAAATCGGGGAGACTGGGGAGAGGTGGAGGGAGGGGTGGCACTGAGAGAGCGATTAGAGCCGAGAGGATATTGAGACAGTCGCTTCGCTGCTGTTGAGGGGGAAATGGCTCCGAACACCCAGCTGCTTTCACACTCAATTAAAGAGCCTTGCCTGTCTTTTACCCCCTCTAAAAAGCAGAGAGTTAACCTTGCTGCATTCTGCCATCACACACACATACACACACACACACACACACACACACACACACACACACACACACACACACACACACACACATCCCTCCAACCTCCAACAGCCTCCATCCTTGCCCTCTTTCATCCACAGCACACACAATTGCATCCTGAGCCGTCGAACCATTAAAGAAACCAAATTGTGTTTCTGAACGAATTTGCATTCTATAAGAACGCTGCGTACGAAAGTGCCATTAAAGTGAGGAAATAAACGCTTAAGCAACCCAGCTGGAGTGATTGGAAAAGAACAGCAAGCACTCAAACTGAAATTTGCTGATCATCTATCAAGGCCCAATTGCCACTAAAACAGCAAGGAATAGCACAGCAATTCTCAAAAATAGGTATTATGATGACAGAATCAGAAATATATATTTTAAATGTGATCCGATGCCTTTACGTCATCATCAAGTGTATGGGAATAATTTGGCCAGATGCCTAGCATTAAAATCAAATGTTGCAAAGAATACGGACTGAAATGTTATAATTTCAATATGTATTAAATACACTCACTTAGCAGCAATTATCTGTAATATATTAACTGTCTTTAATGGAACAAATGTGGGATGTGTAAATAGGCGACGAGAAAAAAAATGTTCAAAGCAAACTTACAGTTATTTTGTCCTCAGCATTAAAGCATTGAAATGTTCCGGTGAGTTTCGCCTGATACACACGAATCCAATATCTGATAGTCTGAAAAAGAAAAAAAGAAAAAAGCGAATCACCTTGACTGATTTTTCTACACATTTTTAATTATGTTAAACAATCTTGCTTTCAGTGTGGGAGAAATAACATGCAACCTTCATCTGTAAAGCTGAAGTCTTTTTGTGAGTAAAGTATGCGTATAAAGTGTGTGTAACGGTTCAATAGGGACTGTGTGAGAGTGTGTATGAGGCAAAAGGGAGCAGAAAGATGGAGATGGTGTTGGAATAGATGTAATTCATATATACCTCCCAAACCCCCACGCTTGTTTCATGGAGGCTAGAAAGTTTGTAGAGAAACCTCCTTGGGTTTCCTCCCAACTACAAAGAAAACATTTTAGCGCTGCAGACTCCCTGAGACACAGAGCCTCCAAATAGCCAGCATGGCCTACCAGCCCCTTGCCCACCTCTATTTCCCCCCTGAGATGTTGCTCGACTTCCTGTTGACGTCAAAATGAATTAAGGTGAGGAGTGTGCAGCAACTCCCCCCGGGGGCAGGAGGGGCAATAACTAAGCTCAGAGGAAGCATTAGCATTCCTGCTGAAGCAGACATACACATCTGCCCACACAGGCAGCCAAAGTGAAGGGCCCCTCCACAAACAACCCTTTACATCCACACACACACACACACAGACACACACACACACACACACACGTTTAAGCAGATATGCATATGCAAACACACGCTGAGTGCCACACTGGAATGGTTGTTATCCGCACATATGTTCAAGCACGCAGACATATATGCATATGCAAATAGTCCGAACGGCCACGGTACCATCCTTCACTCCCTAAAACATTGTCCTTTCTTCTCCACTACTCATTGCAACTCTATTTTCTGGCTACTCTATCACACCGACACCCAGTTATGAAGTCTAACTCATAGAGAGAAAAGATTTGTGGGTCCACCTTCTTCTTTAACACAGAAAGCTCCAGTATTTTTTTTAACATTGTTTCATTCCCAGTCTAATATTCACTTCTCCCATATTCCCAGTACAGTCATGGAACACAGCATTTTTCTCCTATGTTCACTGCAGCCCAGGACTGCACAAACTCACTTCATTTCCTTTCAGATCTTTCTATGCTGATGTCCTCTGTACAGAGATGAAACATTGATGTTTTACTGGTGTCTCCAATCAGAGAAAAGAATATAAGGAATAATAGGATAATGATTCCTTTCAGTGCCAACTCGTTCTATCACAGAACATGTTGTTGGTTGTTACACAATGCCTGAGATACCAAATCCAAAAAATCTCTGGTTCAGCCATAAAAAAAGGCATGGGCTAGTGAACATGGTTATTTCCCACAATGCCTTGCCAACAATAGCCCTCGAGCTGTTCAAAGGCTGTGACAACAACAGCTGTTGCCAAGGTTTTCAGCTTCCTGTTACCATGACAATGGCAAAAATGATTCATAACACGCTAACATCTCTCTTCTAATAAAGTCGCTTGCATTGTTATAGCATAATTACAAATACAAGATATAAATGCACCTTGTATTTCTCCAGGGGAAGATTGGAATGCCTGATTTATTTTTGCCGGACCGCCGAGCAGGCTGTCTGGAAGAGGCGTTTTTGCTTGACTGATTTCCATTGTTGAAACAAGCATACACATAAGCACTTCACTGCCATCGTCCAAAAAACTCACTTTCTACACTAAAATTATTCACACCTCCTTGTAGTTCTTACTCAGAAACACTGCATAACAACTATGAATCCATATGATAAAAAAAAAAGATTTCCAGCAGAAGTGATTTGTCATACAACAGGTGAGAATTTCAATTTCAAATGACATATTGAATAACCAGTCTGCAACCTGTAGTTTTGCTAAACCAGACATAGCTATTTTCGCTATGTTACACCAAGCAAATATCGAGAGCATTCAGAACTAAAAAACAAGTGCCTGAAAATTTGTTACGCATTGCTTAAATAGGGGTGAAAAACATTTGCTGGCCAAATAAATGTATCCGATTCAGAGTCATGGGAAGATGGAAAGAACAACAAAACAGCGTATGGGAGCATATATCAAAGTTTTCCTAATAATCTGAGAGATTTAGTTTAATTTAATACAAATTAAAGCATTAAAACAAATCCAAGAATGCTAAATATGTTTTTATCCATTATTATATTTGACAATTTTATATATGATACTGTGAATGCTGTGGAATCATAAAACCCTAATGGTTTTTAACAACCTTTGGTTTTTAACAACCTTCATTAAGCCTGAATTTGTATAGGTTTGTAATAAATTTCATTGTATGAGTTTAAAAATAATTAATAAATTATTACAATTCTGGGAATAAAATGCTCTATAATGTTTGAATCTTCCTCTGCTCCAACACCTGAATCTTTCTAAAGCTGTCCTCGAGTTGAAAAGCAAAAGCAATTAAAATTAATTTTGAATTCATTTATTGACCAATGTTAAATAATATATTAAGAGATTTTGAGGCAATCTTTAATTAGTAAGCAATGTATGACTTGCTTATTAATAGTTAACTACTGAACCATATATCAAAGCATTACGGAAAACATTAAAATCCCCACCATCCCCAAAGTCCCACTAGCTGGGAAACGAAGTATGAAAAAGATTAAAACTCTCAAGATGTAAACTCTAGCAAATGTACAAAGATTGATGCTATATTGATGCTTAGATATTAGCCGGTATCAAACTCTCTTCGTTCACAGTTTAAAAACTCTTGTGATCATAGACGTTAAGTGAGGCACAAGCCAGACAATTTAAGGAAAGGAAGGCAGAATTCCTGGGATTTAGAGAGGGATTTGGAGCACAATAGCAGGTATTCCCTCTAGTGTAACGGGATCTGACTTGGCGTCATGAAGGGTTTAAACTTCACATTAAACCAGGGGGGCAGCTGACACATGCAGCTGCATTAGACACAACACGAGGCACACAAACCAAAACACACACACAGTGTGCCTGTAGCAGTACAAGCAAACAGCAGTTTATCAGTACACTCTCTATGGACAAAGCATTATTCTGTTATTCTATATAGCTCTGTAAATCCTGGATGGCTTGTTCCTGTGTCCTCTACCTTAGAGAACTCAAATCCAAACAGGAAAAGTACTTTACAGCTAAAAATATCTCAAAGCAAAACAGTGAAAAACAGGCTGTGAAGCCTAGCTGCTGTCTGAGAATGTCTGTAAAAGCAAAACCTTTGTACACCAATAATTGAATATTTTATTTTTTTCCAATTTTTTTACAGATGTATATTTTAAGTCTATATTTAAATGTAAAATATAAAAATTATAAATACAATGCTGAAATCCCTCTAAAAAAGTAGTTGTTATATTGAACCTTGGAAAATCAGCCAACAGAGAAGGCTCCCTTGTCTGCCAAGCATCGTCAAGGCTTCCTTGAAGAATGTAAAATATAAAGCACTCCTGACTTACTTAACTCTACTACATAACTGTTTAACACAGTGTGTTATTCATATTTAATGGCTTCCTTATTAAATAATTAAAGTCAATTAATTTAGAGAAAACTTCCTATGTAGTTTCCCCTAAATAGTGATGGCTATGTCTTAGCCAGTGAAAATTACTTCAGGATATAATCACCACTGTGAGCATACTATATAACTATATATAGATATTACCCCTATTTCTTATGTTACAGCATGGACTAAAAACTTGGCCAGTACAAATAAGAGATGGGCTGTCGGGTCCCTTCGTGTCAAATCTAGTGGGATGCAGTGAAGCCCATCTCTCTCTCTCTCTCTCTCTCTCTCTCTCTCTCTCTCTCTCTCTCTCTCTCTCTCTCTCGTGTATGTAATCCCCAGCCGAGAGCTCATATGCTTTTTTACTTCCCCAGGCAGAGGAGTGTCCTGGCCCCTGGCCCAGTCTCCTCAATCCCTGCTGCTCTCCCAGCTTCCTGTCCTGGGACTACAGGAATGAGAGCAGCCATGTGGGAGAGAAAGTGCCTCTGAGCTTTCATCGGGTTCTCCCTCATTCCAGCAGCCTCTTACAGCCCACACACACACACACACACACACAATCTGACATACAGACACGGAAACACAGATGCATACATATAATGTAAACACGTAACCCAAGGTATGCATAAACATGCGGTATATGTAAAAGAAATATTCACACAAAAATGACACACATGGCAAAAACACATCGATACTGTGTCAATCTTTTTGTCAAGACATTCAAATATTAAGCATTAAGATTGTAAAAGGATTTGTAATGCTTTCTATGTACACATTTTTAAAATATGAATTGACAGAAAATAACTAGCCGCTAGCCTTTGCCGTAGAATCATCGCTAATAAAAAAAAAAAAGGACAAAATATTCAGAAATTCTTTATCTAATTAAAAGACTTGCATATTAATGTGTGTCATTTATTAATAAAGCTGTTATTTAACACAAGACAGTCTGGATTTCTCTCTAATATTTACTTTGCTCTCTCTTTTCTTAAGCTTAGTTTAGAAAAATTGCCTAAAATAATTAGCTGTTGTAATATAATTGTTAAGGAATAAATACTAGATAGTTACAATGGGTTGTTGGTTAGGTTGCTAATTTTGTTTAGTTTGTACAAGAGAACTCTTGAACTCATAAGCGAAGAATTATTATTTTGTTGTCTGTTTGTTAGAGAATAAAACATATTGTGACTTATGAAAGCAACTGTGTAGCCATCAATCCTTTCACAGTTCTTTTGTGTTCTCAAGGTATATGATGCCAACCGATGGAGTCAGTTTTAGATCTTTAATATGAATGCCATAATATGAATGCTTACCTTGTACAAGTCTCTGAATTTTCTCCATCTGAGCTAATTGGTGCGTGGGAGTTCACCTTCTCTCATTTATGCAAGCAATAAATGTTTTAGCTAATTTGTCCCTTTGGCCAGATGTTCCATTTTAGTGGTGCATAATAATTGCATTACTTGACCACAAGTAACATCATCAAGTTATTATCAGTATTGTTCTTTTTTTTTTTTTGTATTCCTTTGGTGTAATTTGGAAGAAACATTAACAAACTTTATTACTTCAGATATTTAGGAACTTATCTTATCAAGTCACTGAGCTTCAAATATATTGAATGAAATCAGTAAATATGAGTGTATATACACCAATCAGTCATAGCATTTAAAACACTGATTATCTCATTACCAAAAGTGGTCTAAGGAACGAAAAACAGTGATCCAGTGACAAGGTCATGGGCACCTAAATGTCACTGATGCAAATGAAGAACAAAGGCTAGCCCATCTGTTCCAATCCTATCGAGGAGCTCCTGTAGCAGAAATCGCTGGAAAAAGTTCATGCTGGCTATGAGAGAAAGGTGTCAGAGCAGACAGCTTGCAGTGTTTGGGGCTGTGTAGCTGCAGACCGGTTAGAGTGTCCATGCTGTCAAGTCCTGTCCACCACCAAAAGCAACTACAATGGGCATGTGACCATTAGGTGTGGCCCATGAAGCACTGGAAGAAGATGGCCTTGTCTGATGAATCACATTTTCTATTTCTTCATCCGGACAAGTGGAAGAAATGGCACCAGGATTCACAACAGGAAGAAGGAAAGTTGGCAGTGTCAGTGTGATGCTCTGGGCAATGTTCTGCTGGGAAACTTTGGGTCCTGGCATTCATGTGGATGTTACTTTGACCTACTTAAACATTAAACTTAAACAGGCCAAGTATACCCCTTCATGGTAACCGTACATTCAGCACCATAATGCTCCCTGCTGCACTGCAGATATTGTTCAGGAATTGTCTAAGGAACATTACAAATTGTTTTTATTACATTACAAAGGTGTTTATTTGGCCTCCAAATTCCCCAGATCTAAATCTTGTCTTGTTTAGTCAACACCTTGTGGAGTCAGAATTGTTTTGACCCACACAATATTAAGAAGGTTCTTTTTATGTTATGACTGACCATCAGAAAATAATAAAATATGAAGCTTGCAAGTCAAAGAAAGGCCATGTTCATAGGAGTGGATTGCTTGATGTATTCAGCAAAAACGTTCAAAAAATAGAGCTAAGTTCAGAATTGCCTTCAGGAGCACGCAGGCACCGAATTAAAAACAACAGTCCGGAGTACACGTCTAATGTCACCCGATATGTAATGTGCATATCCACCTCCCAGGAGTTCAGATTCCATGTGCTTTTGTGTTTGTTTTGCTTTCATTTCCCTCACTTCCTTTATGCTCATTAGGTTTATATGTTCCTTACCCATTATCTTTTTTCACCTGGGCATGGTTAATGCTTGTGTATATTTTAGGTTTGTGTTTAGTTGTCTTGCATGTTAGTTTGCATTAGTCCTCTTGCTTTTAGTTAAGTCCTGCATGCGCTGAGTCAGTTTCATTTATTTCATTTGTTACAGTGAGACCACAGCATTATAGTGCTGTCTTATATTTCTTTATAAGGTTAAAAAGCAACTGTAGGACATTATTTTATGTGACTATTTGGCTTTTTTTATATTCTTAGGCAAATTTTTTTTTGTGATGAATACTTTTAAGGTTATTTGAACATTTTACAGTGTAGGTGTGATTATCATCTGTTGTCAGTTATTTAAAATAAATTAGGATGCTGAAAAACTGCTAATTTAAGAATGACCTGTTTAAATAGAAAAGTCTCAAATCTGTTATCTTTAGGTTTTTCTGTGTCTTTATTATATAGATTAAATAATCACTCTAAAAATTAGTAATTTTTCTTTTTTTCCTAAGGTTCATTTACTCATATTATGTGTAATTTGAGCATTTTTGCAGTTTTATTAAAATAATTGCCACAATTAAAATTCTTAAAACTTTATAACAAAAATTTAAATTGCTGTGAAGATAATGCATTTGACTGATTCTGTAAAAGGTTACTTACTGTAATATATGACAGTTTATCTTTGCCAATTTACCACTTGGTGAATTACTGTAAAATAATAGTGATTGTCAGTTTTTCCAGAAGGTTAATCACTGTAATATTTTTTACGGGTTATCTCTGTCAATTTTCCACATGGTAAATTACTGTAATTTAGAGGTTTTATACTGGCACTGCTCCTTCCAGTCTTTTGACTGTTGTCTTTAGACAGTTTACTATATCAAGCCCGATATGCTCTCACCATTTAAGATTTAGCCACAGAAAATGTGTGATTCCTGTACATTACAAAAAGGTAAGCAATAAATAACGGTGATATTCTGAAATTCACATAAACAAAGACACATATCTAGTGTGCGCTTACATACCCAGAAACAGCAAATGATACCAAACCACACAGTGAGACGCACAGAAATGCATACTTACAGTGTCAACAGATAAACACACAGAAGCCCAAAGAGACACACATAGAAGTGCACACACACTGGAGAAACAACCAAATACACACTAAAACCTTTTGTATAGATCAAGCTGAACAATCCAGTAATAGCCAAAAATCTATGCATAGAGCTACATTCACTGTCCAGTTTAATTTGTGCAATTATCCAATCGGCCAATCATGCAGCAGTAGTACAATACATACAAATGCATGTCAAACAATGCACGTCAAAAAGTATCCAGCGAGTGCAAGTTCTGTGGGCGGAAGTGCCTTGTTTATGAGAAAGGTCAGAGGGGAATGGCCAGATTGGAGCTGACAGGAAGGCTACGGTAACTTTTAACACTTACTGACTAGATGTATCCGAATAATTTTATGCATCATGCTGCTTGCTTGCATGATTGCTTGATTGGATAATTGCCTGAAAGTGCAGGGGTTCCTAATAAAGTGGACAGGGAGTGTATGTGCATGCAAAAACCCTAAATGCATTTAAAGAAAAGGACACAGATATGCATAGGGATATACAGAGTCACATTCACACACATACACACACACACACACACACACACACACACACCCCACACACACACACGCACACACACATACACTAAACAATTTTGACATTTTGACACTCTGTTTTATAGTGATTGCTATATTTATTTAAGTCCATTTTAGCTTATGGACAGAATGTATTTATTGCATGTATTTTAATAGCTATAAATACTTGATTTAATATTCTGTAATTTCTGTTTTAACTTTACAAGCCTAACCAGGGACAGGGGTTGCAAATTAGTCATGGCTATTAACCTGTATGCATGGCATCTACTTTATATTTTATAAAGCAATGTTTTATGCATTTGTCCCTGTCAAATAAACATAAATAAATAAATAAATAAATAAATAAATAAATAAATAAATAAATAAATAAATAAATAAATTTTATCTGTGAAGATTTATCTTTATTTCTAGTTGAGAAAACAGGCATTACGGATAGATCAGGATCAGGTTGTTTATGTTCACTTAAACAACAGCATGAAGTACACCAACTCTATTCTGTTTCAGAGGAACAGTGAGGAATTCCCCTGCAGTATCTCAATTCAGTTTGACCTTTCACCCTGTTTTTCCAGCCTTGTTTCAAAGAGGAAACGAAAAGGTTAACTCTTGCCTCCTTCGCTCAGCCCAGCTGTGTTTTTGGCTGCGAACACTGAAAGGCGAGACGTGAGATGTGATTGACTGTATTAAATGTCCAGGGCTGTTTATAAATACCCCTGAAGAGTTGTGCTAGCCCTGGTTCAGAAACCCCACAGTACCACTCCACTCCTCAGGAGGCAGGTGCATGCCTTTTACAGCATTCCTGCAACCTTCCAGCCAATTTTTCCAACCACACTGATGCGACATGTCCTGGGCCAACACCAAGACTTTGCTGGCATGACCAACACACCGGAGGCTGGCAGAGTGGTCTCTTGTCCTCCGTTTTTTTCAGCCCCAGTGTCATGCTACCCTGGCCATGGCTGTCAGCCATGTCCACATTTACTCCAAGCTGTGAGCCTGCAGCTGTTTATTTTTCACTTTTAGCTCCCGAGTTGTCATTAGAGCCGTCTGAAGGGCAGCATTATGAAGTTATACTTGAGATCATGGGAATGTTTTTCAGTATGGCGTGAGCTTTGAATGCATGGTGATCAGTTGGTTCTCACATTGAATCTTGCCAGGAATGTTCCATTGGTTATGATCTGTCTGATAAATGCACTGATTTTGAAATTCTTGATTGTGTAGGTTAATGAGAATCAAAAACAACAAAATGATCACAGCATGGCCACCACATTTATGGTATGGGCAAATCAATGCACTTGCTTTAAAGAACACAAGCAAATTTGATTTACAAGATGGTTGCTTGAGTCGATAAATATCATTCTCTTATTCTGCATCTGATACTTATTTATTCAGCATAATAAATAAGTATTTTTAAAAAAGGTGATTGTCTCATAAGGTTAAGACTAAAATAACTAAAGCTTAAATGATGATACTGTCCATGTGCAGATGTGTGTGTGTGTGTGTTTGTGTGTGTGTGTGTGTGTGTGTGTGTGTGTGTGTGTGTGTGTGTGTGTGTGTGTGTGTGTGTGTGTGTGTGTGTGTGTGTGTATGTGTGTAATCAGTGTGCAATGTTTCTTTCTGACTAGGCCAAGCGTTAAACTACACATCCCGTCTCTTTATCAGATTACACCAGTCATCGTGGTCATAGAGAAGCTTCTATCCATACGGCCTATAATTAGTTCTGATGGAAACAAATAACACCTGGACCGCTGTTAGAACATGCTTTATGATAACATGAAAGCAACATCAAAAATAGAGATAATATTTTATGAATACAAGAAGGCTTCAAAACTTTTGTAACAAAAGCCTCAGGATATGCTGCGTGCCAATCTGCAGTGCTATTGTTGAAAGGCAAGAAACACCTTGATGCCTTGAGGCGAAAACTATTCAGAAAGCCAAAAAGTCTTCGAGGACTTGAGTAAAATAACTTAAATCAGAGGCAAAATGAGATTATTTGTATTATGTTCGCATAGTGAGAAGGCCCTGTGTGCTGGCAATGATCGTGGTAGTGTAAAAAACCTCTGTTCTTAAAACTCCTGAAAATGTGACTCGAGTCATAACAAGCAGCACATTTACACTAAACTGAATATCTCACTTCTTTATGAACTGTGGTCAATACTGGGAAAGTATAAAGAAGCCACATATGAGAATAATGAAGTGCTGTTAGTTAGCACATCGTTCATCTTTCTTACATGCCCAGAAATGTAACACGTGTATAAAAAGCCTTCTGTACTTCGTATGTTAAAAAATAGACATAAATAATCTGTCTTGAGCGATTCAGAATTTGTAAAAAGCTGCACTGAAAATAAACCTTGAATGTTTTGTTACGGGGAATATAAATGAATGTGAAACTGTAACTTCTCAACTTTAATTATTACCAATGTATAATTTCATTCCATGTAGCTTTAAGTAATTTGGCTTGGATTCCAAGTTACCTTGCTCTGTTTAATATATATTTCATGAATTTCATCCTGCTCCAGGTTCTGCACACAGGAATGAACAACAAACCAGAATAAAGTTTCCAGAACCGCAGAAATAAGCAACAAATGTTAAGGCCTCGGCGAGGAGTAAGGTAAACGGATTCACATCATTTACTACCTGCTTATAAACCACCAGCTTGTAGGTTATTCGTGCTAAATCTGTCAACGATTTCTACAGAGTCTGGCAAAAAGAATCCCTGGCGCGAGTTCTGAAGTGAAGCGCAGTCGGATTTTTCAGACGTTGAACTTTGTGCATGCTGTAAATCACATATTATGTTGAAGCCAGAGGAAAGCCATGAGCTTTACAGTCTCCCTGGGATGAGGCCTCGCTGATGCTTTATATCACAGGGATAAAGTATTTGGCATATAACAGGCTAGTAAAACAGGGGAAAACACACCACTTAGCAAATAAAATGCACATCCATTTATTTGAACCGAAGGTAACAGTGCTCTTAAAGTAAGTGATTGGGAACTCATTCAAGAGTCACTTATGTTCCATATAAGAAAAAAAAAATGAAACATGCCAGTACATTAACACAGGAAAGAATTCTATCCGTGCTGTTAAGTGATGCTTCCTTGGAGTAATGCTATTATGAAGAGGTTTTCAAGGCATACAGCTAGCAATCAATGCCTTTAAATGGCTCTGCAGTTAAAAAAAAAAGGACGGTTGAGATGTCTGGGCTTCTTACAGAGAACAACAAAAGATTCTCAGACAGAAGATCTGCAGGGGAGGAAAGAGACAGATACAACAAAACGTGCAAGGGCCGACTAAAATCAGGTGCTCCAAATCAATGGCAGTCTGTGTCCGACCACTCAGGGTGTCGAAACGGGAAGTGTGAAAGTGAGAAAAACAAGGCTTTCTCAAAGAATGTCATTCCAGCGGGGCCTAAGAGTGATGGCACTCTTACTCAAGATGGGTTTTACAGTAATAGATGGGAATTCAGGGCAGCTCAAACAAAAGCCAGCTTCCTGAGAACTGGCTTCCTGAGAAGCAGGAGAAAAGATTCCCAAGGCATTATTAAGAAACAAAAGCAAAAAAATCCAGTAGACAAATCTATATGCCTGAGTCCATATGGCACAATACGAAAGAAATGTCTAGAATATATAAGAACATATCTGTCTGTTTGAGCAGATTTTAAACATCACCCTTTTCACTAAGCTTTTATTATTATTATTATTATTATTATTATTATTATTATTATTATTATTATTATTATAACATATTCAAATATATTCAAACAAAAAGCTAGAAAGCTCCTCTCAGCTGGTATTTTCAGCTTTCTGATCTGCAGATGAATTCAGATCAGATATTTCGCCTGCTCAGCAACTGCTTAAAAGTAAAATAAATTCAACATTTTTCAAACGAATCCTGTTTCTCCTAGCTAGGCATTGTTCATTTATTAGGATTAGCAGCATACCACCAGAGATAAGAACAAAGGCGCTGTGACGTTTACACTCTAGTTAACGTTTTTTAAATTCAGAATTAATAATAAGCCACTGCTAATTTAAATCTGCTTTTGAACCCTATGTGGTAATTATTTCTTACTCATAAATGAGGTTTTCTTCCATTTGCATGTGGGGAAAAAAGTAATAATCATTGCCATCATCATCATTATAGTCATCATCATCATCATCATCATCATCATCATTTATGAACTAGATCGTACTCATTTGAATGTTTTTTTTCCATGTACGTCTAAAGAAAGTAAATACAGACATAGCAGTTACACTATTTATTACTGTTAAACCAGATTTGTTAATTTCTTTTATCTATTAGTATTAATTAACCACATCAAGAATCTTGACAAGCCTCTCTGCTGCTGCCTTTTACAGCTATAAATAATATCTTCACATCCTTCTGATGCATGCTCATGGTGTAATGTCCTTTCGTCCCTGTGCACACACAGGAGCCTGTGCAAACTCTCTGGCCGGTGATGTGAGCACTATAGGTGATCGTTAAATACCTGCAGCCTGTTCCGCCAGCATAAATCAGGCAAATCTGCCTGCACCTCAAGTTTCCCCGGGGAGGTTCTGGACTGTTATGCCAAGCAGCCGAGAGGCTGAGCGAGGAAAGAGGAGAGTGAAGCGAGGTTGTTTGGACATGCAGCAAAAAGCAGACCCGTGCTCCTTGGAGAGCAGTTGGGATCAGTAGGGCTTAGTGAATGTGCCTCTCACCCTGCCTCCCTGCATCAGAATCATCTGGATGTGTGTTCACAGGTACATTCACGTGCAAAGCCTTACATCGACTTGCCAAAGACCTTGACTGCACAGTACACTGCCTCTGAAAGACACATTGGATTGAACAGCTTTTTCGCAAATTAAGTTTGTATTCATTTCTACAGACTGAAAGTTAAATGAGATAATTGTGGTAATTGACAGTCTATATGAAAAAAATGGATGTGCACAGGAAGCATTTACTTTTTCAAAGTTCAATAAAACAGGCTTGTAGTATTAAAAAACTGGGTAATCGGTGCATTTGAATGTGGTTTGAAAACAAGAAAATGACAAACGCTATGGCTAAGCTCAATTTTCCAAAATAGTTTTATTGCCACATGAATGGCCTTATAACATATGCTGTTTCCACTCTGTTTATGAGGCAGACCAACTCACTATGTTAGTAATTAGTACAAATGTGAAAAAAGGACCTACAGGGTTGTACCTTTGCCTGCAGTTTGCTCATGACACACAGAATAGGAATATGCAAATAAAGTCAGACTACTCTGTATATGCCGTTTTGCCCAAGGGCAGCTAGTCCCATGACTCAAATCATCAATTAAGATCACAGTGGGGATCTCAGCATTTAGATTGGCACCACACCGCAACTATCTCCCCCACAAAATATCACAGCCTTCTGATGCCCTAACCACGGAAATACAACACCTAATTATGAGAGGCTTGTGTCTGAGAGGACATGGGGACATACATACACACACACACACACACACACACACACCCACCCATACACACTCATGCACACAGTCACACACTCTCTATCTCTCTGTTTCATGGTGAGAAATTCCTTATCCAGCTTTTCTGCGACAGTGAGTGTCAGAAGGCATGGACCCTCATGGCTCACATGTCAGGCGCAGAATGGCACGGGAAGACTTTCATGGTTATGTGCGCAATGCAGTCCTCATGTCAGTACCACAGAATTATGCCATGAGCTTTATAATAATCGCTTTTAGGATATTTGCTTTGGTTAGCAAGCAGAGGTACTGTATGACGAATTCACACACAGGAGCTAAAGTTTAATTCACGTTTGTATAAAGAATGTGGCAACTGTTTAACATGTGATAGACAAAAGCTTAACGTAAAAATCATTTCACAGCAAATAAAGTTTTGTACAAACCATTTACTTGACACCGTTTTCTAATTTTTAGACATAATGGTATTATCTCATATTGTGTGTGTGTGTGTGTGTGTGTGTGTGTGTGTGTGTGTGTGTGTGTGTGTGTGTGTGTGTGTGTGTGCACATACTTCTGAATGTCTTTATGAAAAATTCCAATTATTTCAATTATTTAAAAAAGAACTTCTTAGACAATACAAGATCACTGTATTGAATTCCAAAAAGTATATTTATTTATATTGTAACAATTTCACAATAAAAGCCGAAAATGTAGAGTTCAGTGTAAGTGGTTTGTTCTGTCCAGCCGAAAAATGATGAGCAATTTTCAGTTTTAATACCAGTTAGGTTTATATATATATTCAAAGGATTAGAAACAATGTAGATGCTAAACTTGCAATATTAACATGCAGTTATTATGAGAGTGATATTTAATTAATGAGTAATGCTTTCATAAGAATTCTTTGACAGTACTCACACACAGTATATGGTTATACCTGGAAAGCTTACTAAATTAATAATCCACATTATGCCAAGTAACAAATATACACACTTATGTATATTTATTGTGCTACTTTTTTAAACAACAATTTTTAAACAGATTATGGTCCATTTATGTACTTTAAATGATTTTATGGGAGATTATATATGCACTTTTTCTGGAAAAAGGTAGACATTAAAAAGATATTAATGAGCGCTTTAGGGTGCCACCCTAGTGCCAAAAGTAATGTACAGTTTAGTGCTTTTTTCTCACAGAAAGTGTATAATGCAACAATTCAAGTTTAAAAGTCAGGTTTAAGCACAACAATTTAAAGCATTAATATAAGGCAAGGGGGAAAACACACCACACTAATAAAAAGTTAATATATCATCCTCTAGGTGTCCTCAAATGTATTTAATCCACATAACAGCAAAGTAAGATACTGAATTTTATGAATGTAATAAAAGAAAGAAAGACTTGTAGAGTTGACTGCAAATCGTTTCTTAGTGATAAATGAGATGCTTTAAACGTCTAAAGTTCATGTAAACATTTTTTTTAAATTCAGTGTAGTCGAAAAGTGTGATTTTTTTCAATGTTCATCTTTTGTTTTTAATTCCTACATTTGATCTACTTCGAGATTCTTCAGCATTAACGCACAAAAAGTAGAAGGAAAAAAAGAGCTTACTAAGCACTCGGAACTCTGTAATGCTATCAGCTCGGGCATCCACACATTTGAACACACAGTATAATCCCACGCAGGAGCCAAATGTGCGTAAAATAAAACGCAAAAAAAGAGAAAGAAATGGATATGATTCTATTTAATGGACTAGCTGTGCGTTTCTCTAAATTTCAAAGCGAGGAGCTTCACATGATGCACACTCTATCAGTCTACTATTAAAATAACCTCTAATACAATTAATAGCGAAACCAACATAATCAGATCATGCAAATATCCCACATATTGTATAGTACCGGTAGATGCCACCGTGCGTAAAACCAGACTGCCTCGTGTCTCTTTCATGATCATGTACACACAATATTTGTCAGAGCTAACCCAATAACCTCAAAGGCGCTCTGACACACACACACACACAAAAAAAAAACACATTTTCCTCAAATCCTTCCACATCCTTCGTGTTGCAGAGAAAATAACAATAAAAAAGACACAAATCTAACAATTCCAACGAGCCTCCGACATCGCGTCTTCACCCGAGTCTCTTTTCCTCTCTTCCTTCTTCCCTCTATCTCACTCATTCACACTCTTCTCCCTCCCTCCTCTCTTCTGCTCTCTCGCGCACTCGCTCGCTCTCCCTCTCTCTCTTTCGCTTTCTGTCACTCTCTCTCTCTCTCTCTCTCTCTCTCTCTCTCTCTCTCTCTCTCTCTCTCTCTCTCTCTCTCTCTCCCCTGTGCATGGCCCTGTCTGGATGAATAATGTCCTGCCTTTTGTGAGCAGGACTCAGAGAGGGGGGTAAAAGAAGAGGGAGAAAAGCCGGAGTGTTAGCTCCTGCGCCCGCCTGACACTGAAAATGAATGACAGCTTACCTGAATGCCAATCTTCATCAGACTGACACCGGGCTGACAGCACAGCCCATACTCCCCTACACAACTAGTGACGTGAGCCATGTCAAACCCCGCCCACCGCCCCATCACCCCCCCTTCTCTTTCCTCTTCTACACCTCCGTCCGCTCCTGTCTTTCTGTCTCTCAGTGGCCGCGCACAGGAAAACACGCAGCGCCGGGCGGAGCGCCTCTGCGGGGAGAAGTGCGGAGTCCGCGGGCCCCCTGTCGGTACACACCGATATCTGATGACTGATATCAAGCTCTCAGTAATAGTTTAGGTATAAAAACTTGTTTTCATCATCTAGCAGTCAGTCCATTCCATACCTTTGCTTAAAAAACGTGCAAATGCTGTGAAACCCTCAGTTTTTCATTAAAGTGTAAGCATTAAAGTATAAGAAGTTTTAAGATTAAGGATTAAGTTTTAAAAGGCACATAATAGTGGTTCTCAAAGTGGGGTCCCGGGAAGCATAGATATGCGTCTATCCATCATTATTCTATGCTGGGAACTTGTAGTCCATGCTTGGGGACTCGGGATAGCAACACGCACACACACACACACACACACACACACACACACACACACACACACACACACACACACACACACACACACACTATGGACGAATTCAGCAATGCCAACCAATTTACAACGCAAGTCTTTGGCGTAAATGAAAAATTCCAACGCATTGGGGTGCGAACCGAAACCCCAACTATGGAGGTTCGAGGCAAACATGCTAGCCAATAAGCGACCCTATAGTGAACCCCTTGCCTTCCAATTGAAACACCTATTATTACATTTCCTGTTTCTTGATAATAAATTAAAAATGAAAACTCTCCTGTAAGGTAACACATTACAACGTAGCTATAAACACATGAATACCCTTTCAATTAAGGCTTTTTCCATGTTAACATAACCTTAGTCTGTTTGACTGGTCACTTGATCTGAATGGGATTAGTCCAAAACTCAATAACTCAAAACAATTAAGCCAATATATAATGTTTTATAGGCATAAAAATATCATTTCATCAAAATATCATTGGTGATGTAATCTGCTCTGTTAGTGGAAAGGACATAAAAACGTAATAGTTCGTGTTATAGCATGTTTACAACCCTAAACAAAATAAAAACACGACCTATATACAAACCCGTACCTTGACTACTTTAACAAAAGACATACTTAAACAGTTTAATGTAGTCCTTATATGTTTAATACCACACTTCTGGGGCCCTTAGCCTTTAATTGTAAGCTTAGTTACTTATGTTATTTATTTACATCTACATTTATGTCAGTCATGCAAAATTAATATATTTACATTACATATTTACATCTCAGAGTGCCAAAACTAGTGATTTTATTTTAAATAAATAAACAAACAAAAAAGCCTACATGAGGACTACATGAGGACTACATTTCCCAGAATTCTGTTGCAGCAAACCGATTACTCTGATTGGCTGGTTTGCCGTAACACGGGAAGTGAAGACAGACAACAACAAAAAGCTTTGTATCTATGGACAAATATGATTGATATAGCGGGCTTTTCCTGACTCGTCTGGAAAGCGTGTTTGTTTGGGGGGTTTTTTTTCTAACCAAATTTAGCCTAATTTCAACAGCGCCACAGTGTGATCTGCTGTAAGCAGAAGCAACATTAGCTTGTTTGGCTAACAGGTTAGCGGATAAAGTGAGAACCTGAGCTTAACATTTAACTTATATTAGAAAGCTGATATCGATATTCTGCAAGTTAAAATGTAAGTATACCAGACTGACACAAAGTTGATGTTACGTTTGAACTTTGTTCCACACACTAATAAAAACTGATTAGTTCACTAATAAGAACTATTTTCAAACTGGCAGACTATATTTAGTTCTAAATGTGATGTCCTTTGTTTTTGACAGTTTGCTGTGTAATACACGGTGTACAGGTGAGTTATGGGCGGGGTGCTAGGTGTGGGGGCAGGTGTCTTTCTCATTGCCCTTATATGGATAGGGACTCTGGTCCTTGGTCTCATTATGTCCCGTGCTGCTGGTGCAACCAGGTAAGTCCATCAGTAGCTTTCTTTCTTGCTTGTTGTCAAACCACAATTATCCAGCTTACATAATAATGTGTTAAGAAAGTGACACTGAAGTCAAATGTATAGACTACATGCCCAAACGATTGTGGACACCTGACCATCATGCCCTTGTGTGCTTGTTGGACATTCCTCTCCAGATTTAATCCATATTTTCTGTTAAAATAACCTGCACTCTGCTGGAAAGGCTTTTTACTAGATTTCTCATTCAGCCACAAGTGCATTGGTTAGGTCAGGTAGTCATTTCTGATGAAAAGGTCTGGGTTGGAGTCAGTGTTCCAGTGTTCATCTCAAAGGTGTTCACTGGGGCTCCTGAGTTCTTCCACTCTGTCCTTCACGGGGCATTGTCATGTCAGTGAAAGGAAATTTTACTACTACAGCATACAAAGACATTCTAGAAATTATTTTCTGTGGCAAGAGTTTAGAGAAGAACCGTATGTATGTGGTGGTCAGGTGTCTACAACCATTGTACAACAAATGTACAAAACACACAAGAGCAACACATAAAACAATAATCCGTTAATACATTAGTTTTCAGTTTAAAGCCACTTTATTCTGATCAGGGTTGCAATATTCTAAGACTGAGGTGAAAATACACCCAGGATGGAATACACATTCACTGCAGGGCATCTCACACCTCAATAGTCACGTTTTTTTTTCTTTACATCTAGGGGCAGTTTGATCACAATGAGCTAATGTAATGTGAGATTATTTAGGAACCTAGAAAAAAGTTTGCAAGTAAAAACTATTATTAAAAAACTGCAAGTAAAAACTATTTATTATTATAATGTTTGCTCGATGCCAGTCTGGAAAACGTTTCTAAATCCTGTAAAATTTATGAAGGGCAAACTATATTTAGACTTAGATGAAAAGACTAACTACAGTCTGCTATAAACCTGTAATAGGGTAGAGATGTCTAATGAATATTAGTGCTTTTTAAATGTATGCTGTGTTTAAGCGCAAGAAGTAAAACATTCATTCATTTATTCAATCGTTTTCACTTATTCATTCTAGTCATTTATTCATTCTCTTCACTTCAGATTCACTTTAGTAATCTGTACTTTATAATGTTTTAAATGGTAGAGTCACAATACAATTATGCAGTGTTAAAGCGCATGAAGTGCAACAATTATCCACCCATCCATAAACCCATCCTTCCAAACACCTTCATTCATCCACCCACCCTTCTATCCATACATCCACCCAACCACTCATCCTTCCATCCATCCAAACATCCATCAGCCTATCTATCCATCCATCAATTCATCCATCCACCCAAACATGTTTTTTTGTCTTACTAAAGTGGAGAGAGAGCGAGGAATATACAGAGTTTATTTAGTGAGTGACTATTTATAGCTGTTATAAAATAAGTGATAAAAGCTAGTAACTTCTTTAACAAAATTAAAGGATGTTTCACAGCATTAAAGTTAACTATAAACAGATGTTAGTGTTGGCAAGTCACTGAGGAATAAAACATTACATGATACAGTTATTAGTTCAATAAATAACTTTGGGTCAGTACCAAATTTAAATTGGGCCACAAAGTCCCCTCCTTGTTGTTATTGCTGCAGTTGTCACTAGCAGATAGATAAATGTATTCAATATAGCATATGCTGTGAACATCCTGATCAGCCTCAGCCATGGACAACACAACTTAAGCATCATTATTTCTTTCACCTCAAGCATTCTTTGTTAGTGTAAAATGATACATTGCATTATGCAGCAATACTGTGCATTTCTTAGATCTTCTCCATGTATTTAAATTTATGTACATATTAAATGAATAATGATCTATTCTTTGATCAGGCTTGGGATTGTTCCCTTGGTGCTGTTGGCTCTAACCATCACCTTGATCCTTGTGCTCTTCCCTCGAGCCTCTGAATTACCATCTCCTGTTAAAGAAACACAGGTTAGTATGTTATTTTCATCATTAAAGAAAAACCACACACATGCTCCCCACCTCATACCCAATTCCTAGGATAGACACTGGATCCACTGTGACTCTGACCAGGACAAGCTGAAGAATGAATAAATGCACACAGGATTAAAATCTGCTTTTTCAGGCCACCCCTTGGATTTTGTCTTTTATCATTTGTGAGTGAATATCTCTAAAAGTCTAAACATCGTGTAACGTTTTTTATTTGAAGGGACACACTAGTAAAAAAAAATGTATTAAGCATATTGATAGATTTATTGAAAACATGCGTCTCGGTGGTGCTGTAGTCTCTAGATGGATTTTTAATATTGATCAAATTATTTTTTTTTGTTTGTTCGAATGCTACATCCTGAAGATCACAGTATTCTCTTTAAGGCTACTTCACATTTACTTTCTCAAAATTCTCACACAGGCGGCATCCCAAATGACATACTACACACTAAGCATTGTGTACTCTAACGTCTAGTGTAAACATTTTAGAAGGGTAGAATCATCTCAAATGGAAGTAAAAGTAGAAGCTGTTTCCCTGTTGACAATGAGTGACTTCAAACGGACGTAAACGGTGATGTCACTAGCTTTAGCAGAATATAGTGAATTGTGGATAGTGAATGTGGGCTACTTTATAAGATGTCTTGTCCATCAGAGTGTCTCCAAATTCTTGCAGTTTAAGACTATTAAGAATATTTCTTATATTTTTTAAGCAGCAAAAAGAACTGCAAAAGTGTCTAAACTGAGATATATGCAGTGTCCATCTGTCTGTTTTAAATGTTTATGCCAAATTCTGTAAAGGATAAAAATAAAAAATAACGCTATGATTAGCAAGTAGCTGCTGTGGTGTAGCCAGGCTCAGGTATAGTAGGCAGTAAAGGCATGGACAGTAATGCTGTTATTGCTGTGGATACGGCCGCCTGGAGCCTTCTTGGAGCTATTGTTGAGTCGGTCAGCTTTGTGTTTGGGTCTATTTCAGCGATCATCTGAAGACTTAGGCGGGCAGGAATTAGTGATGGGTCTGTGGCAACTCGTAAATGACGCTGACCTGTTCTTCAGAAGTTCTTGGTTGCTCAATTCCACTCAACTACAAACTTTCATTATTTCTTTATTAATATCCAGAGTCACCCAAATGGGATGAGATGAGTTCTTTTCTGAGTCCAGTTTTTTACTGTTAATCTTCTTAATTTCACTTTTAAACTTCACAATCTGTATTCTGTTTATATAATTACGTAAAGCTGCTTTGAGACGTTTATTGTTAAAAGCGCTGTGACAAAAAATATGCCACCGGGTACAAAATAGAGCGTTAAAAACACACTCTTATAGACACTGATGCTGACACTGTAGACTCCATCAATACATGTTCAGTTTAATACAATTTTAAAAACAGTAGCTTTTAACATTGTGACATTGCCACAAATGCTTTAAACGATAATTTCATACCCATTCGGATTTTTTTTCCTTAGGAGACATTTATTTAACATTTATTTCAGGTGTTTCTGGTGTCAGTGTTCTGTAACAGTGCTTTGCAAAGTCTTCAAGACATGAGAGAGAGAAGGAGATGCGAGTGAAGAAATGACAGGTTATCTATCTTTACATAAGTAATAACATAACTTTTCTTGCAGATTTTTCACAACATCAAATTAATCCATAAATCGTTATAATTCACAGAATGTTGTTCGGTATTCATTCATAGTTAAAGGTTGTAATTACTGGCAAATCATGTTGGTAAGTGAAATAACACACTCTAGACTTCTTTTTTTTTTTAGTGTATGGACAGTACACAGCTCCTATCCATTATGTAATCATGCATTGTATGTCACTGTTGATGTAAGGGATTTATAATGATTACTTTGGACAGGAGTGGAGTGCAGATATTTTTACCCCCAACAGAATTAAATGTCAGGTTTACCAACCGAGCTTCAGGGCTACACTGAAAGGATGCAGGCTAATAGACAAAAATGCAAGATGACCTTGTTCCCAATTTACATTTTCTAATTGTCATGCTGCTTGCATTGTAAGGTGTGTGTGTATGTGTGTGTGGGTGTGGGTGTGTGTTTAACACAAAGACCTGGTATGGTTTATCTCTTTGCAACAGCAGAGTAGCACAAACACCCAGCAGCATATCCCCCGATGTGTTTTTGCCAAAATCCTGTATCGTCTCTGCCAAACTGCCCCAACACACACACACATACACACACACACACACACACACCACAGCCACAGTTTACATTCTGCCTTTCAGCCTCAGGTTAATACAGAATGGATAAGAAAAAAAATAAATATAAAAGTTTTGAGATGTTCACAAAAAATCACAACTATATTTTTAATGCCTTCACAATACACAGTAGTTTCTAAAGCAATCAGTCACTGAGCATTAAATCCTACTTTAATAATCAAGAAATACCCAGTCATGGTGTCCTGGTTATTATTGTTTTTGAGACTATTTTTCTGTAGGACAGGATGAACTCATTGGCAATGATTACACTTGTGCTTCAAAGTATATATATATTTGAGCTCAATAGAGCCAGTTGGTTACTATTGGTTACTCGTGTGTAGACCACAGTGAGACCCGTTTCTCTTTAAAACTGTCAGGGGAGACCGATGTGGACCTAAAAGCAGTATACTGACTAGATTTCAAGTTAAGAGTCTTTATTGAATCCAGGGATCGAAGCAGGGAGGATAAGGCAGCAAAACATAATCAAGGAACAGTCCAATAATCTGAAGACAAAGGCAAACAGAGCACTACAGGATAGGCAGAAAACATTTTGCTGTTGCCGTGATCACTGTCACATTCAAAAGTCTTGTCTAATCTAGAGAACTGTTACTCAAACTGCCTTTCTGGTAGGTTTCAGGTCTTCTTGAGAGATAAATTCAAACACTAACTGTAAGACGAGAAAGGGATCATTTTAGTAGTATGGCTTCTCACACTGCACTTAACTCTGAGTTATCGTTGTTCTAAATCTCGTGTTTAATCCGGTGCCGAGGAAAGTTTCAAATGTACTTGGTGTTAGAGTGTACTGACACCCTACTCTGGAGCATGGTTATCAGTGGTTTTGTGGTCTTAACCTCACACTGCAGGTTGCACGCACATGTACAGTAAAATGATGCGGTGTTAAAATGTTATGGCTAGATGCTTGGAAACAGGCAACCAATCAGAAAATAAAAACCCTGTGCCTCGTTTCGGCTCAGTAGCATCGGGGGAGCAAAACAACTGACCTCATAGAAGTGCTTGATGTAGAGAGCATGAAATACTTGACACTGTAAAAAAATCCAAAAGTTGGAACACCTGGTAAGTTTTCCAACTCATTTTATTTGTATAGCACTTTTAACAGTGGACACTCTCTATCTCAAGATTTCTGACTCAAGCTTTGCAGAAATATAAAGAAATATCAATAAAAATTACATAGTTTTTACATATTTACTTAATTACATATTCATCCACAATGTAGAAGCCTTAGGCAACAAAGGCAAGGAAAAAAGTCCTGAGACGATGTGGAAAAAATCTCTAGAGGGACCAGACTCAAAAGGGAACCAATCCTCATCTGGGTGACACCGGAGAGTGTGTTTAGAAATCCTTTCTACAACTATATATAGTCAAGTCGAATTTTGTAACCTGGTGCTTTTGAGCAACTTATAAATCAGTAATTTCTGAATTTATTATAGATTTAACACTAATTCCTGCTAAAGCCATCAAATGTTCAATAATGAAAACCCAAAAGTGGTCGTGTGCTGGATTTATTTAATCATTGTGGTTGACACTGCAAATATCTACATAAAAATGTTAACCCAGGGTTTAGGAATATACAGTGTGATGTGGCCTATGAATAACATATGAATAGCCAGGATTAATTGTTAACCATATCCTTTACTCGTTGTTTAGAATGTCCCAGGATTATCTATGTCAAGTGTGAAAAGCACTGATAATGCTCTCAAGATTCAAGATTTTATTTGCCATATATGTGTATGTTACTTATATGTACAGTTATATAATATATACAACTTGCAGGGAAATTAAAACTTGGCCAATCCTTCTTAGACTGTGCATATAAATGTAACAAAATTTAGGCAACTAATTAAAAGATAGAATGAATACAAATAATAGGGAATAGGGAGAGTTAATAAAAGAGTAGAATAGTATGAAATTATGTAATTTGAGACAGGATGTTAGGTTGTTAATTTAGTTATACAATTCAGTTTAGTGACCCATTATTTCCATTGGTATTCACCACATTCAATTCACAACATCCATCATCGGCTACACACAATTAAAAGCAAGTATATGTGAGTACATTTGAGCCTTAAAAGCAAAGACATCCGAATTAAAGTTACGACATTTATTTTAACTTTCGTACTGTGGAAAAGTCTTCAGGGGAGAGTAGTTTGTGCTTTTGGTTTTCCAGTAACACGACAAGCTACATTTTGTATTATCTGTAAATACTTCGAGAGAGAACAGAAGAAAGGCTGGTCATAGCTACTTTAATTAAATGATAACAGGAGCTAGCTTACAGTCTTATGGTCTCCTCGGCATTAAACATAGCTATAAAAGACCTAAAGAGTTGTTTAAAATTAAATAAAGTAAAACACTTCAGAACGTACTATAACAGGAGAATAGTCAGCTTTGGCATGGTCACTGTAATGGTGCTTCACATCAGGATACGTCACACCTCACTAGTATTGTTTTCCTGTAACAGCACATCCTGTCTTATTGTATTACAGATTCTAGCCTCATACATACCTATCAATTACATATCGATTTGTTCATTTGATCGTCTAATTGGATGAGACAATTCACTTTATTAGTGAATTTTAATGTCATTCATAATGCCTACTCAGGGATAATGACCATGGCAAAGTCTTATTCTGATGGAATGATTTGTCCATATGAGGAATACAGAGTTATTAAGTACAAAGTAAAGGAAATGTACATTGTAAACTTTGAATGAATAAACAACAGCCAAACAACATAATGCAATCAACAGAATGTGGGTGTGTTTCAAAATTAGCTGAACAAAATTAAATCAGTATTTTTGATTTTACAAATAGGGGCAAGGTGGCTTAGTGGTTTCCACATTTGCCTCGTACCTCCAGGGTTGGGGGTTTGATTCCTGCCCGTCCCTCTCTCTTTCTGTGTGTGTGTGTGTGTGTGTGTGTGTGTGTGTGTGTGTGTGTGTGTGTGTGTGTGTGTGTGTGTGTGTGTGTGTGTGTGTGTGTGTGTGTCTTATTCTGCATCTGATAGCATAATAAATAAGTACTTGAAAAAAAGTCGATTGTCATTTATAAGGTTAAGACTAAAATAAATAACTAAAGCTTAAATGATGATGCTGTCCGTGTACAGATGTGTGGGTGTGGGTGTTTGTGTGTGTGTGTTTGTGAACTTCCTTGTATCCTGAGTCCCCTGGGACAGACTCCAGGCTCTCTGCAACACTCTGTAGGATAAGCACTACAGAGAGATGGCTGGATAGATCTGTCCTTGTTAAGGGATACACTGGATTGTACAATATACTTTTTGAATAAAAAATAAATAAATAAACTGAAAAAAAGTTGAGTTTCAAAATTAATTTTATTCAAGAGTTTTGCTTTCATTAATCACGATTAGCGTTTCTGCCACTATCATGCATACCTAAATACTGTACTCTTGAATATGTATACTATGCATATGAAATAAGATATATATCATTACTCTTGACATTTCAAACTATCTCTAGCACTGTGTACAATGTGTGGCACAGTCATTTAAGTAGACAGAATTGTAGATGGCTAACCAGCTATTTTACACAGCCTGGGATTTAAACAGCAGAGCTGTGTATTTTCTCTGAAGGGAGTCCCAAATGTGTCGCCTGTTAAGATACTTTTAGTGCAAAAAAATGCTAAAATATGGATAAATGAACCTGTATGGGTTTTTTCTAGATCAAATAAACGTATAAATAATTATTGATATGAACACAATATCAGTGTGTGAATGCTCTTTTTCAGTTCTAAGTGCATGTGGAGAGCAAGTCACCCAGGACTGTGTGCTCCTGCTCTGCTGCCTGTGCTAAAAGTTTCAGCAGATCCTCGGCTTCTCCTGATAAGTGGCGGTCTGTTGTATAAGAAATGCTGGAGCCTTCGCTGTTGTACAAAAACATATCACAGTGCCAATTAGGATGGCCCCAAACAGGATCTGGGCACGGCTCACTCAATGCCGCATTAATAAAACATGGCCAAAGCTCCTTGCTTCGCTAGCCGACTAATTGGCAAATTAGAAAGTGAGATGCGTTAAACGAGAGAACACTGCATCCACTGGAGACGATGCCCTCCCCCATACGTGCACACACACACGCACACTCACACGTTCTTTCTCGTTCTCTATCTCCTTGTTCATGTCTGTCATTCTTTTACACACATTCACACCATTTTTCTTCCCCTCTCTCGCTCTCTCTCTCTCTCTCTCTCACACACACACACACACACACACACACACACACACACACACACACACACACACGTTATTTCTTATTCTCTATCTCCATGTTCATGTCTTTCATTCTTTTACACACATTCACACAATTTCTCTCTCTCTCTCTCTCTCTCTCTCTCTCTCTCTCTCTCTATCACACATACACACACACACACACACATGCTGAAGCTTTCTCTCTCTCTCTCTCTCTCTCTCTCTCTCTCTCTCTCTCTCTCTCACACACACACACACACACACACACACACACACACACACACACACACACACACACACACACACAAGCTCTCTCTCTCACACACACACACACACACACACACACACACTCACACACACACACACACACACACACACACACACACACACACACACACACACACACACACACACACATAGTTCTTTACATAGCTATAGGTACGTATGTTTCTTTATTACTTATTCGCCTGAATCTTTATGTTTAACACGTACGCTTGAATACAAACCCGAAAAGATTTCAAATCTCATTTTAAGGAGAGCTAAAGAACACCTAGGAGTAAAGTGCAAAACGGTGTTGTTTTGTTTTTTTATTTGACAACAGGACAGATTTTTTTATTTGTAATCAGGCTTTTCAAAAAGGTGATCAGATATGATCATAATTACACAACATCGCTAGTGTATATAAGAAAGAAATAAGCAAATGGAGTACAAAGTGCATTTTGAGCATCTGAGCCTCTGAGTCACTTTTATGAAGGAGTTCTGCTGACCTCTAGCGGAGAAATGAAGATTACAACCTAGCGTTCGCTTTTGTCTAAAATAGTGTCAATGCTTCCATGTTTACAACGATCTAATCTGCTGTGTTACAGATTGTGGACAACTTCTTCATCGGCCGTTATGTGCTCCTGGCGGTAGTGACTGTGGTTTTTTTGGTGTCTCTATTCCTTCTCTTACCCTTCCACCTCCTGGAGCCAGTATATGCCAAGCCCCTGAGACCCTACTAGACCAGGGCCACAGTTCCCTCAACATCAGTGAGGCTGACTTCACATGAGAGGCCCATACAAAGAGCTGCTCCAGTGTTTGTCTGCTGGGCAGATCAGATTTCTGGACCATTTTCTGACTGAAAAAATGGACTATCTTAAAGACCAAGCTTCTACAGTAAAGGCAGAGATATCATTTTGATTATCTCCAGCTTTAAGCCACCAGAAAATGTATTGAGTTACTATGTTGTTTTCAGGTGATTGAATAAATTCTAAAAACTTTGGACTACAGATTGGGACTTTGTTCAAATCCCAACACCACATGTTGTGCACGACATCAGGTGCTCTGTTGTGTGCTGTCTCAGTTGTAGGTCTCTTCAGATATAAAATTGTCAGCCCAATGAGCAACTAAATATGTAGCTATGTTTCTCACTTTTGTAGTTGCTGGTTGTATTTTTTAATTTTATTGCTATTTATTTGTATAATGTTTTGCTTAATACAAATCTTAGTATTATTAACTGTGAGTGATTTAGTCAAGAATTGGTGCCACTCTATTAACTGGTGACCTACTACCCCTTATTGTCCATACGGACAACACAAACCAGACATTTCATCAGCTCTGCACCATTTTGACATGCTAATTTGGCTCACCAGAAGCATTCTTTTAAATACTGTCTCTTTACACAATGTGACAAAAGCACTATGAGGAGAATTGGGTGCTTCAGCAGGATGTCAAGCTGTGCAAGTTTATCAATTTGATTGTAATGTGATTTTTTTTTTTATTATTGTAGCGCATTAGTAAAAAGTTCATGTACCTTTAAGGGGGACGGACATCATTATAGCACTTAATTCATGTGAATGTTTGTGTGTGTACTGTGTACACCGAATACATTATGAAGCTGGGGTCTAGTGTTTGCATCGAATAAAAGACAGTTTGTTTAGAGTCTGTAAACAGTTTGGCTGGTCCACATCTTTTGAAACACTAACTCAGGCTCCATTCATTCTCTTTGTTGCTACACAGTTCTAAATGCCTGAAGCGGTATTGGCAGATTTTCCACAGATTATCTTCTTGAGTCGGTAAACAACTCTCACATCCTTTTAGTGCCTTTAAATGTTATTTACTAATTGGAAATGGGAATTTGAATAAATAAGAGCCATACAGATTGCCCCTTTAAAAGAAAATCTGCTATGCTGTCCTATAAAAAGTTCTTTCTTTATTTATAATTGAACAGCTTTTACTAAATGCTTTACAGATTCTGTATGCGTTTGTGTTTTTTGGAATGTGGGCTCACCAGGAAAAAGCTTTTCATATCTACCTTATCATTCATCATGTGCCATCTGTGCCTGATATCTCCCTCTATAACAGGCCTGTGCTCATGTCTGACAGTGTATCAGCCTATCTAGTGGAAGGGACAGAAATTTAATATTTGATATTTGGCCTCAGTTGTGTGATCTCCCACATCTCAAGCTTCTTAAAAAAATAAATGAGAAGGAGATCAGGGAGCTGGGAAGGACGTGCAGTGAAATTCCAACCAGTCTGATGAAAGAGAATCTAATGAATCAAATCCAATCCTATTAGTTCCGGCCCACATCTCAACACTGAGGCTTTCTGAGGGCTAATAGATGGATAGATGGAGCAATGGTTGTGTAGAGGAATAAGGGAACAAATGGAGTTCTGCAACAATGTTAGAGTTATTCTGACCTCCATAATTACAGAATCATTAAATGAATCATTTAGGAATCATTCAGGAATCATTAAATAATTATTTCTGCAGCTGGCTACTAGATCTATAGGTTCACTTCAGAATTTGTGTTTGGTGTGCAATATCAGTTTATTTAACAGCATGGTAATATCAGAAGAAAACACAATGCTGATCAGCAGTATGACCTCAACCTCTAGTTTTTTCAGTTTCTTGCATAGGATAGTGTTTCTTCCACCGTCTTTCTTTCTGTTCTTTTCTCACTTTCTTTCTCCACACCTCAGGTCTCAGTTGGTTTTCATGCTGGTTGTGACTCTCTCCTCTCTCCAGGGAGTGGGAAAATGAGTTGAACAAAGCGACTAGGGCAGCAGTTCTCATTGGGAGTCTGAGCGGGAGCTTTTGTGGTGCAGCCAACTGGACATACAAAGAGACGTGAGAGAGACAGAGAAAAGGAAACTGAGGGAAATGGAGATCCAGGGATAGAGAGGTGTTAGCCTAGGATGTGGGTGTGGGTACTGGGGTTTGGGGTAGGAGAGTAGAAGCAGGATAGCGGAGGGGGACGGAGAGAGAAAAAAGGGGTGGGGAAAGTGGGAGGGGGAGAGGAGTAGATGCTCTTTTGTGATCCACTCAAGCAGAACTCCTGCTCCCACCTCCTCCTTTTGCTTTTGCTCCTGCCTCCTTTTCTCGGCATGTCACTGACCTTTTAGTCCTAATCCTAACCCTGAGAGTCTGTAGTCTGTAGAGTCTGGATCTCACATTGAGGGCTAAGGTCTAAGATCATATCTTATTATCCTGCTGTATTGAGTAGTTATGTGAGTTACTCTGGCTCTGCCAAATGGAGAAAATGTAAATGTTAAAAAAAAAAAAAAAAGAAAAGCCTAAGATATGTAATAATAACAACAAGAACAATTAATGATATAATAATAATAATAATAATAATAATATATATATATATATATATATATATATATATATATATATATATATAAATATATATATATATAGGTTAAGTAGTAATATTTTAAAATAAATTATTATTATTATTTGTGGTAGTAGAAGTGTAATAGAGTAATGCTTTGTGTGAGGAAGGTCTCTATCAGGAATCTAAAATCACTTTTCACCTTTATTTCAAAACTGGTAGCTGATGGCCACATTAACGGTAAACCCTGATTGCAAGGGCGGGGACAGTTTGAGTGTGGAATTCTCAAGTCGAGATTACTTTAGTGGCTTTCCTTCACTTAAAGCCTAAGGCATGGGCTTGTAATGGTTACCCAGGCAATGGTTGATGTATTTTTGGCAATACAAGTGTGGATTTTCTCACTGCCTCTCAGTCCTGCACCATTACTCCTTTTGTGTGAAGGCTTGAGGTACTGTCACAGCCTCATGCACCTCCCATCTCCAACCCCCAACTGTTTCTTTTTTTATTCTTTCTCTCCCTCTCTTTCCACAGAGGGGATTATCTCAAAGTCCCAACTCCTGCCCTTGTTTGATGGGTCAGTGCAGGCAGCTATAGACAATCTCTGCCCAGTCCTGATGTCCTGAGGTGGCTTGAAGCGTGGCGTTTGACATTTTTAACAGGGATGCTCTATATAGAGCCGGATAAATGGGTCTCCACGGGTGAGGCAATGATAGGGGTGGTGGTCAGTGTGCACATTATGGTTGATGTAAAAATATTTGTAAAGAAATCAAGGTTCTGTTAGTTTTAGCTCATTCATAAAGAAATGCAGTTTGCTAATACACATTCTTGCCCTAAACCATTTTACCCATTTATATTTTTTTTATATTTTAATGCTTGTTCAAATGAAATTCTTATTTTTGTTCATGAAATTGTGTGATTTATCCTAGTGGTTTCATTTTGATATGAACCTTTTATATGAAATGCAGTTTCATCTGTAAAAATAAAAGAAGTTCCAATCTATGAACCTGTGTATATGAATGAAAAATAAATATTCCAGTTGCATGTACAGGTCTTTTCACCCAATTCCCCCTTTATTGATTTCAAAACTTGGAAATCACTTGCAGTAAAACATACTGAGCATGTTGTCTGTGATGGACACTTAGACCTCATGTGATGTGTGTAGTATGGGGTTGTGCGTTGTTGTGCGGTTATATTAACAAGACACCAAATTTACCAAAATCCAGGTAATTTTGAACCTGTTTGGTCACGATTCCTTAGGACATCCAAATGCGTGGCAGTAGTGAATCACACTCTTAGAATCTTACCTTTTAGAAAGCTAGTACCATTAACCAACCAATCCTTAAGGAGAATGTATTGGATATACTGTATACAGTAATGTTATTTCATTCTTTGCCACATACAGTGTATGAACTGAAGGTTCCTAATTTCCACATATTCACACTAACATGTGTGTGGTCTCCAGCCTAAACTTAGGAAGTTGTGGGGTTTAAGCCCAGAACAGGTCAGGCTTGTTGCCCAGCATGGTCCTTGTGTTCACAGTGAAGCGAATCAGTGGGCCTGGAGAGAGTGACACTGGGTCTGTCTATATGAGACTAATCGCTTTTTCCCTGTTGTTTGATTCTGACCACTCAGCCACGATGATGTTTGAGCCCCATACTGTGTGAACAGGCAAGGACAAATTTCTTCTAGCTCTTTGTGCCCAGGGCAAACCCTTTTCCAAACTGTTTTGCCACTGATGGGGGGTGGCAGGAAAAAATGCCTCCTTTGTGTCTTTTTTCCTTGCCTGTCTTTTCCTCAGCAATCAAAAGCCACGAAATTCCTGCTGTCAGATTAATTGATATGTTTGGGGTGAAAATGAAATGGCATTCATTTATGGTGAAACAACTTCTACTTAACAAGTGAAAATGTTCCAGTTGCATTAGCGATTTCAGTTGCTCGGCTCGACGTTTTCATTGCCCCGGAGAAGATAAAAGACGAGTTTGAGATCGAAAAATAGTCTGGAAACTCTGAATGGGTCACAACAAAAGCGGTGCCTTTCATGCTAGGCAAGCCACTAAAGCCATTGGGGAAGGTCAGATTTGTTTGAAAACACTCCCTCTTGGCCTCTCTATAGCTTTTCTATAATGGTATGTGGTAAGCTCAGAATGAAGTAAGATGAGTGCATCAACTTGCCCAAGATGAGTGGTATGGACACATGATGCATGATGATTTCTTTTTGGCCGTTTGATGGTTTAAGAAAGAGAAAGATGGCTTAACACTTTATGAAAGTTACTAATGAAAATGATGCTCACCAATAAAGAGCCCATCCTCCCTCCATTGCCTTGCATCGCCTATCAAACCCCCTTCCCAACCCCTCCTGGCCCCACATCCCAGCCTTGTTCTCTATGGGACGTGCAGAACGAATGACACAGATGTTGTTGGAGGAGACAGCACCCCGTCCCTCTCCTCCTTCTCCTCCTTGCTCCCAGCATGAGGTCTCAAACTTGTTTTTCAATCATTGTGTCCTCCAAGTTCTTTCCCAAAAGGGAACAGAGAGGAGAGAGGGAGAGGGAGGGAGAGAGAGAGAGAGATAAAGAGAGAGAGGGAGGGAAAGTGAAAAAAGCACTGGTGGAACATAAAGAAAATTCTTTATAACAATCCCCAAATAACTTAGAACAGGTCTTCTGGTGATCATCTGCTAAAGCTCCCTAAGGAAAAACTGAACAGTGAAAGCGCAGAGAAGACAAGTGTTTCGTTGTGGATCTTTTCCATGTTCCAAGATGCAGCTCTCATTATGGCTGCTCTGGCTTGCATTCCTGTGCACCTGCTCAGCACATGCGTCAGGTCACTGCAAGTGCCACTGCACGTGTCTACCCGAGGACCAGCTACAGGTGGTTAAGAGGTCAGAGAAGGTAGAAAGCAAAGGAAATTATCACCACCGCCTGGCACACGCACCTCCATCACGCAGAGGCAGGGGTCAACGCAGGAAAGGTAAAGTCTGAGCCACAATCTCTTACATATCTGCTTCTAGTCAAGAGGTTCTGGATGCAGTGTCTTATGATTTTGTCCATGGTGTGATAAAGTAAGATTATTATTTCATGCAAAGAAGATTTCCATATAATGCTGTGTGCTATAGACAGTTTTCCATCGGTCCTCATCTTAATACGAAGATTGAAAAGATGATCGGTTATGCATGGATTACGCTCCACTTGGTTGTTTCTACTCTGGATAAATTCCATTTTACAATCTTTGTCAAGCATGTCACGGTTATGTTCATACAACAGCTTTTAGAAGAACACTTTTTGTGTGTCAGCATGGGGGCCAGTGCATGAAATCAATGCCATTTGTTAAACCTTTTTTTCATGATTTTTTTTCCTTTGATGCCTGGGAGTTACTGCATTAAAGACTTTGTTATGGCTAGCATGGCTCAATTACAAACATCATACTTTCAAATTCATTTTCAAATTCAGTTTTTTTTTCTGATTTAGACTTTGTATGAATGGATGGTGGCTGTGAGGATACACAGTATAAAAGATGGGAATGTACCATAAATCTGAAAATTAGTGAATAAACATGAATAAAAGTGGAACATTAACATGCATAATGTACTACACATGTTTCTTACATTGGCTTATATTCATCCATAGAAATATCTTAGTGATAAAATATTTTATTTTTAGATTTTTAGTTACCTCTTAACAAATATCAATAAATCAACTTTTCTTGTTTCCTTTTAATAAATGTGTATTATACAGATATTAGGGTAACTTTGAAAGATTTTGTCTGACCTGTAGCATTTATCACAAAAAGTGAAAAAATATTTTATTATGTACTGATTATGTACTGATGCTTTTTATTACTAGCATGGAATTGTATTAATAATAAGTTAACTGTCAGTACTAAAGAAAAAAAAAATCCATGGTCAATAACTTACTAAATAAAACTAATTTAATTTGTTGGATTAGTTTGATTCTGTTTGGATTAAAAAGCAAATAACATATCAGTACGTCATCAACAGTGTTTCCATTATGAATGAATGCAGCTGATGTTATGTATATTGTGACACTTTGGTCTGAAATATATTACACTCACATTAAACAAGAATTTGAATGAAATTGATCATAAATAATCCTCTTTTCTCTTTGAAGCTCCTGTGTAAATAAATCTTCCTTCAGTCCATTTGGGACTCTTTTTCGTTCAGTGATCCGCTTCTCTTTTGTTGCTTCTGAAGGCTGCTCGAAGTGCTGGCCATCAAGGCCATGATCTCTGGATCAATACATGTCTATCAATGAAGCTGAGGCCTTTTCAACTGACAATAGACAGCTCACTAAACACTTTTTTATTTAGGTCTTTCTCAAAGGAAAATGAACTACAGTCGCATATTTTTTACTTTGACACCTTTTCTGCTCTCTATTCTCACTCTATTCTTAGCTCTATGGCTTAAAAGTACTAGATATAGTTTACCGCCCTGAATATTTTCTCTAGGATGTCTCAAAAAAGCATTACCAATGCAGTTTTTTTTGGGGGTTTTTTTTTTTTTTTGGATATATGCCAAAATATAATAGTTGTTTTATTACATTTATAATATTTATAAAATATTTCATAAAAAACTTAACATTCTTTATTATTATTATTATTATTATTATTATTTACATTACTTTTATGTAATTTCAGTTATGCTATTTTTGTTAGTTAACCTTTTTTTATTTTAACAGTAAATTAAATAAAATATATAAATTGATATAAATAAATTAATAAATGTAGCTTTCACTAACACATAACATACAGTAATTGTGATATGGGTGATCTCAGTCTGTATCAGTGTTCAGGGAACCGGAGGTATTTCCATGTATTGTCTTTGTACTGAGAATTTCTGCTTTCCTGTTTTTGCTAAAGCACACGGCTGTTCTATATTCAAAACCACGAAAAAAAAAAAAAAAAAACTCTTACAAAAAATCTCTTACATACCAGCAATATAATGAGTTACCACTGAGTTACAGTTTTGATGGTAAAAACATTTTGAAGAACTTTTCTAAATAGTAACACCCCTATGTTATATATATAACTTTTAAACTTGTTACTGAGGATGAATGTAAAGCGTTTCCCCTAAACTCTTAAAATCTCTTAGCATTAGCAAATTAGGTAAATAAAGCCTAATAGAGGGTCAGAAATGCTCATCCTCAAGTTCCACACTGCACTCTTTGGTCTTATCCTAGGTATCTAGAGACTATTTACTTTATTGACTAGCATGAGAAGGTCACCCTAATCCTAACCATAACACTAGGTTGACAGATTGCCATGATTCTTGATGTTTTTTCTTTACCTTGATTAACTTGATAGGATGCTTTAAACTAAAATGTAAATAAATATGTGCTCAAATCTAAGACAAAGTGTAGCAACGAAGTGCAACGTATTTTCACTGTTGTCCATATAAAACGCAAGAAAAGCTGGACATGTATAATAACTGTATAAAAAAGAAAGAAAGAAAGAAAGAAAGAAAGAAAGAAAGAAAGAAAGACATGTCCATCATAATATAATTTAAACACAGTACAAATGCTGAGGTGATAACAGGCGTCATATGTGTGATGTCACCTGCGCTCGCGCTTCTGCGACTGTGTTGGGAGTGTCCCAGATCCGGATGGCGCTGCTTTTAACGTAGAAGCTGAATGTGTGTGCGTGTGTGTGCGTTTGTGTGCGTGCGTGCGTGTGTGTCAGAGAGAGAGAGAGAGAGAGAGAGAGAGAGAGAGAGAGAGAGAGAGAGAGAGAGAGAGAGAGAGATTGCTTCTCGACCTATTAACGGACTTGTTAACAACCAGTGTTATTTTGTTAAATAACAGTGTTATTTCACATCGACCGGACTTGGAAAAACTAAATATATTTAACACCTACTTATGTTAAGCTACCGCTGCTACCGGAACTGAACTCTAGCAGACCCGCGATGCTTTAAACATTTGTAGAACTTCATTTCTCTGGTTAGCGCGTGAACAGAGCAGCGCCGATGTACAGGATTTATTTGGTTGCTGCGGCGTTTCATTGCATTCAAGGTGAGCAGAGTGTGTGTTTATTAACTAACTGTATTATTTACTGACATAATGCATAATGTGTTAGTAAGTATCTATAATGTATAACTTGAGTATAATCACTGAACTTAAATATGAACTTATATATGAACTTATAATCACTGAACTTATCTAAATATTTATATATATATAGACTATAAAGTCTTCAGAGACAATCATGAATTTCATGAAAGTATGGAATAGTATATCAGCATGCATTATGAGAGGGTTAGGGTTAGGTTTTGTTGTGTTGTATTTTTCTATATGTCTATACAGCCTTTTTAAAATGTAAACATTAATACACTGCTGTTCAATCCTTTTTTGTCCACTGTTTTCCTAAAAATTCTGCATTCCATAAAATAGACATCAAGCTTGTAGATCATTTATTTCCGGCTTTTCAGGAAATTCCCATTTATGAGACAATAGAAACTTTTTATTGTTGATCACAGGTTTGCCAAGAATGTATGACATTCCAATCTACATTGTTGAGCTGCTTACACTTCTGTAGTGATAGGAATTTGGCTGAAGTGGACAAATATTATACACTCAATACACATATATTCATACAATAATAATAATAAAATAATACAAATATTCACTCAATACACATTTAAGATACAACGAAAATACTAGGAAGTGGAGAATAGTACACAACTACGCTTTGGCCCTCTTATACACATTTTCTTTTTAACTAGGAAAAGGTTACTCTAGCAGATAGTAAGTCAAGCGTGTTACTTTGTTTCAAGCATGCACTCCTATACTGTAATGACATGATTGGCTTGTTTTGGTGCTGGGTATTAAGGGGTCATTGTAAAAAGACAGTAATAGCAGTGTCTGTGCTGGAGGGCTCTCTGCACAGGTGATGGATATCCTGTTAGGTCTTGATTATGTTTGTAAGTGAAGGCCTTTTGTTCCTCTCCAAAAAAACTGACTACTCTTCAATTCCTCACAGGAAGCAAATTTCCTCTTTTTGCACACCGAGTGGTCTTCAACAGCAGGCATCTGACATAAGAGTTATGATGCCATCTAACAATAGATGTTGTTTATTTATGTTGGCTTTAGGGTGCCATTGTCACTTCGCTCTGAATATGTCTTATCTTCAAAGGAAGATGGTTTTGATTAGATACAAATTTTTTTTAACTATATTTAATCCTGAAGGAGACAATTGGCTTTAACAGTTTGGGGTAATTGTGTTGCCAGAGAGAAGCCAGGTGGAGTTGTATAATTTGAGAATTATACACAGAAAATTCAAAAAGTAACATCTAAAATATTAGAGAACCTTTGTCTTTTTGAGCTCATTCTCCACACATATCAGTGACAACCTATTGCCTACACATCTCAGTGAGCCATATGATGGATTAGATTTCTTTTTAATATGTTTTCAGTTGTCAGCTGTAGTTTTGTAAACAAGAACAATAATCTACAAATCTTCTCCCTTTTTTAAGGTTCCAGGCTGCGTTCTGATGAAGTTTCTCCCAGGATAGTGCATCACCCGTCTGATGTGGTGGTGCGTGTCGGGAGTCCTGCCACACTTTCCTGCCGAGCTGAAGGTACCCCAGAACCATCCATCCAGTGGCTCCGCAATGGAATCCCTCTGGAACCCGAGAAGATGGAGGGCCAGTCACGGCCCATCATCCTGCCTGAGGGAAGCCTCTTCTTTCTCAGTGTGGTGACTGGGAAGAAGAGTCAGTCTCATGAAGCAGTGTATTCCTGCCTAGCTCGAAACAGTGCAGGCAGTGCAATCAGCAGGAATGCCTCTCTGCATATTGCAGGTAATAAATACCATTGCTTTATTACTATGCAATACTTATGGAATATCACCTTTTTTGTGTTTTGTGGTTTTGACCTGGTTGAAGGAAGACCTTCTTAAACAATTTTTATTGTGGTTTTCCTTATGCTCTTACTTAGATGTAGGAGTTTTGTAATCCTGCTCCATGTGCTCAATAGAGACAGACAGAAATCGATGAGCTGGAGCAGTATAATTTACTATTCAAACAGGCTTTAAGCTTAAGGTCAGAATTGGCCAGAGGATGCGGAAGCTTCAGAAGATTGTCAGTGAGATTAGTCGGGGTCAGGTGTCAAAGTTTGCCCTCCTTCCTCAGACAAACACTGCAGTAATTGAGCAGTAACAGCACTTTGTCTTTAGAGCTCAAACATGCAGCTGTTCAGTGCATTCCACATTAAAGAGACGACATCAGAGCAGTGTTCGCTGCCAAAATATCAGGGCAAGCAAAGTGCACTAGGTCTTTATGTTCCACTAGTGAAAAATACAAAAGTAAGAACATTGTATATTGAATTCACATACACACATACTGGTAAAACTATTGATTCTTAAACTTTATATTGCAATGAAAGCCTATTTGATTTTTGACCAAAGAGTGCTATTTCTTATAGTGTTTGGTGGTATAAAATAATTTTTTTAGGTAACACTGTACTGTAACACTGTCTTCTTTTGAAGAGGTGCTAATGAGCTTGTTTTGATTTGAAGCTCTGCGTGAAGAGTTTCGTATGCAGCCTGCCGATGTGGAGGTAGCTACAGGAGAGGTGGCAGTGATGAACTGCAGCCCACCTGTGGGACATCCTGAACCTAACATCACCTGGAGGAAAGATGGCGTCCTCATCAACACCACAGACGAACACTATACTGTGAGACTTGATATTCTGAGTCGAGTACAAAGACTATTTGTTTTCTTATAAAGCTGACATGTAGAAGCAAGAAGGTCCACTTTTCTCATTTCTGAAGTTCAGCATATCAAAGCTATTTTGGTGACTGAGCTACATTCTTGTCATTCTTTATTGCTTAGGAGCTCAATGGGAAGTTGATAATAGCTCCAGCACGGAAGCAGGACTCTGGAGTTTACATCTGTGTGGCTGCAAACATTGTTGGAGTCAGAGAAAGCAGAGCAGCCAGGTTAACAGTTCTGGGTGAGCACTATCGATATGTAATAGATATCAGCAAAATCTATCAAAATAATTTGATATTTATAAAGAATAGGTGGTGTAAAGAATGACTGATATTTGAACTGTTTTCATCTCATTTCTTATACCATGCCTGATATGTTATGGTAAGAGTAAATGTATTTACATTTATGGCATTTGGCAGAGTCTCTTTTCCAGAGCAACGTACAAAACTGTTTTGAAGTCTCTATTAGTGAATACATTAACACTGGTTCACTAAGTTACAGACTTAGGATATCATCAAGCTAAATGCTGTTCAGGGATTTTATTTATATGCACATTTAAAGGTGGGGTGTACGATGTTTGAAAGCCAATGTTGACATTTGAAATCACTAAAACAAACACTCCCCTAACCCAAATGGGTCCCACCCCTGTATTGATAGCTCCACCCACACATACATACGTAACCAAGGCAACTAATGGAAAGAAATGTGTCTTTATCATAGCTGAAGGGAAGAACAACACGATTGCAAATAAACAAACAAGCAAAAATGACACACAAGCATAATCATGCAAAGGACGGCATATATTAGTTCTGTGAAACAAAGCAGTAACGTATCGAGAAGGAAAAAAACAACCTCGGCGTCTCAGGCCTTCCTGCTCCTTCAGTTCTCTCCAGCGCTGGAAAGCTGATCCTATATTAACACGGTTCCTAGTTCTTGCCTTATCGTAAGCCTTTTTTTGCTTTTTGTTTTTATCTGCCATGTCAATGTATCAATCGCTTTCTGCTAATGTCACACATGCGCACTGAAGACTATCTCCGCCGCATATTGACAAGACCCGCCCTTTTCTGCTCATTGGCTACACGTTTGTTTTGTTTGTCGTCCCGACTCAGTTTTCTGAAGCATTTCTCAAACATCGTACACCCAACCTTTAACAAACAGGGAAAATAAGTGCTAGTTTAAGTGTTTCAGGAAGAGAAAGGTCTTAAACTCTTGTTTGAGGATGGCCATTGACTCAGCTGTTCGGACATCAAGAGGAAGTTCAATCCACTACCTCTGTGCCAGAACAGAAAAGAGTCTCTCTCTCTGTATACCTACCTCTTACCCTGAGAGATGGTGATACCAGTTGAGCATACAAAACAGTATACATATATTGTAATTCTACAGTAAATGAACAGCTTTAGGACACTGTACTGGCCATGTTAATGAGGAGTTAGTTTATTTGTTAAATAGGTCGCATTGTATATGAATGCTAATTAAATTGCTAACTTCAATGCTAACTAAATGTTAGATCTGAAGTGGACATGAATGTCAAGCAAATTGCTGCTCAAATTGTTGAATTGTCATGGGATTGCACTTCAATATTTTGTTACGTTCTTATTAGTTTGATGTAACTCATTATATGGTATCTCAGGATCAAAGTAAGAAAAAACATGCAGGCCAGAGATTAGATTGATTAGTCTTTTTATTTTCATTTCCCTTCATCTGCTGGTTAAGGGATACTGACTATCAATAATCAATTACTAGATTATGTTTAATGTTTTTTCCATATGTAAATCTATAGCCAGTACCAAACAAATTCCTCACACAAACTGATGTGTTTCTAGAGACTTCAAATACCACACATATACTGGAGTATGAAAAAAGTTCCTATTTCATTAGCAATAAAATCTGAGGTGGTAAAATATTATAACTAACAAGTAAATTCCTCACTTTGTAACAATAACAAAGGATAAATTCTACAATTGAGTGAAATCACAAACTCTGTTCCTTATTTCACTTGAAAAACCTTAGCTACACTAATAACAAATTTAGGTTTAGTCTCTCAAATGTTAGTTACTATTAGATAGCCATTAGGTTTAGATTTGTTAGGAATTTAGGTCAACTACTTCAAGCTGGCAAAAACTTGTGCCTATGACTTTATAGATATATGCTTATAGAGAAATGTACTGTAGTTTTGCAAAAAGTTAAAAGTAATAGGTAAAAGAAAACCCAAGTAGAGGTACTTACAGTAGAGGTCTACAGCAGGGGTATTCAATTAAAATTCAAAGAGGTCCAGTTACAAAAATTTCCTCCCAGCAAAGGTCCGAATCTTATATTGTCACTTAAAATAGTGTACCCTCATGTTAATAAAATCAATAACGCACATACATTTATATATAATTTATTGTTAAATTTCAAGTCTGAACTTGTATGGCACTTGAATGGAAAACAATACTGTAGTTGTCTTTACTACATGTCAAGTAACAGACAACAGACACTGAATTTCTTCTGAATAAAATAAATAAAAAGTGCAAACACAGCTTTGAGCAGCCTGAACTTAGGGCCTATATTTCAAGTAATGTAAAACATTCAGAATCTTCTGAATAAAATAAAAGTGCTTTTAATCTTTAAGAAAAAAATGAAACAAAAGACTTTTGAAATGCCCCTTTTTTAAACATTAACTACATTAATAACACAGGAACCTTAGGCAAAAGAACATTTCAGGTAAAATAGAACAGGGCAGAATTTACTGAATAAAAGAAAAGTGCAGAGCTTTGAAGGCTCCTTTTTCCTCTCTCCTTTCCACCTCTCCTTACTCCCTTTCCATCTTCCTAGTGAGAGAAATGGGCATGTAACTGTCCTGCCAGCAGTTTGAATCTTAATTGTTCTGCCAGCGTAATTAGGTGCATTACTGCCACCTTCTGCTCTGGAGTATGGAACAGAAACAATCTGTTTTTGGCTTGGCTTTTGATGACGCTCCTGTCGTAACTAGATTAACTGCGCATGAACGAAAGATTGATCTTTTTATTAATATCAAATAGCTTATATAATCTTAGAATATTAGATTATAATAAGAAGATGCTTAATATGATAATATTAGAATTTTACGGGTCCGGGCAGACCCATCACTCGGTCCGGATTCGGACCGCGACCCGCCATTTGGTGACGCCCGATCTACAGATTCATTGTAATTGTAGCATGTTAGCCTGTTTAGTTTTTTAAACCAAACTCCCTGAATTTCCTTAGACCCCAAATCATTTATGACTGTAAAGTATTTTTGAAAAGCTTGCATTAGTTCCCTATTAAAGTACATCATTAAAGAGCCCCCCTTTGTCTTTGCTCTCCAGAGAAGCCAGTGATACTCCGTGAACCTGAGGACGTTTCTGTGAGCTTAGGCGAGTCTGCACATTTCTTCTGTGAGGCTAAGGGTGACCCGATGCCCACAGTGGAGTGGAACAGAGAGCAGGGGCCTTTACCCAATGGCAGGTTCGAGACACAGCATGACACTTATGCATTGGAACAGCCAGAAGACTATGATGATATTCTTACTGGACAAACTGATTAATAAGTGTTGTTTCTATTATGTATTGGTATTAGGTATTTGGTTAATCCAGATCAGAGTCTTCAGATCCACTATGTGACACTACAGGATGCAGGAAGGTACACCTGTACTGCGGTCAATGATGTAGGCGAGTCTAAAGCAAGCGCTCAGCTCTTTGTGGAAGGTAACAGATTAGTGCTCAACATTAAACGAATTCTCTTTGAATGATGTATTTTACATATAATACATTTACCGTAAGATTATTTACAATACAATACAATATTTACTCATTTACAATAAGACTATCTGAAAAAAATTACTATTATATTATTGTTATTACTCCAGAAGTATTGTAACTGCAAGGCCAATTATTTTTATTATTTTTCTTTTGATTTTAGGTTTTGTTGTTTCATTAATTTTTACTTTTTCTTTCATTTTGTTGAAAATGGGATGACAGATCATAATTTTAGCTTTTGTTTCCTGATATTTACATCTATACATGTTAAGCAACTTTTGAATATTGCACTTTTGGTCGTCTTAATGTAAATAACACTTTTGTTGCATATTTTATTCCACATCACTTGCTGCATTAATCTGGTGCTCACTGACATCACCAAACTTGTTGCATTTTCCTTTTGTGATGCTTTTTCAAACATGTAGCTTTGCTTCTTTCAGTTGTTGCTTGTTTTGAGTGTTTTCTCTTGTCTGTCTCCTCTTCGGGAGGTGTTCTAATGTCTGGGATCAACTTGTCAATTCTAAAACCTTCCATTTTTTCCTTTGTTGAGTTGGCAGTGTGTTTTGGGTCATTAACTTGCTGCATGATGAAGTTCCTCCTAATAAGATTGGATGCATTTCTCTGTATATTGCTAGATTGAATGTTTCTGTAGACTTTTGAATTTGCTCTCCTGAATGGTGGATTGTGATCCTTTGAACCTGCCATGTGGAGGTTGTTGCTGATGTTACTGACTGTTGTTTTTGGGCTTTTTTCACAACTCTGTCATCAACTGCTGTTGTTTCGATCGGTCGATGTTGGATTGTTACCCGCAGGGGTTTCTTTTTTTTTTGTTTTTTCCTATTGGTTATGCCCAAAGTTTGTGCAATGGCTCTCATATTGTAATATTTTATTTCCTAACATCGTCATGTTTTTTGTTGCTTCAGGTACAGACAGCAGCAGCCAGAAGGACCTGCATAAAGAATTATCTGCCCTGCGCATCAGTTTAGAGAATGTAACTGTTCTGAGATCTGCATCTAACATCTCACAAGTCACATGGAAGGTATACATGATGTTACTGATTACACTCCAGGCCTCATGCAAATAGGAAAGTGTACTCTATGTAGGAAAATTTAGAAAGTTGATTCATTTGTATACGTGTATTTTGAAAATCCCCTTATGTCTCTCTTTGCTAGCTTCAGTCATCATCTCAACTACACTACCTGGATGGCTTTGAGGTGCTATACCGCTCTCTTCTGCCTGCCAGTTCTGATTGGACAGCACAGAAAGTGGCCCATCCTGCACTTCACACTCACATTGGCCCCCTAAAGAGAGGATACAAATATGAGTTTAAAGTCCGGCCCTATGGGAGCAATCTTTATGGCAGAGAAAGTAACACAAGGCACTTGAGAGTCCCTGAGACTGGTAGGTCCCCAGAATGGGTATAATGGCACACTAATGTGGATTTATAAGTAAATTTGGAGGTCTATATATATATCAGTAATAAAGAATGGTGTTGATTCATTATTAGCAGATATAGTTTTATGTGATTCTTCTTGTTTTTTTGCATTGAGCCAGGCCACCTTTTTTGTTTCAATAAAGCTATAAAATTAAAATCACTGAATGTTAAATGTAGTTAACTCATTATCTCAGGTACATTTTGAAGAGTGTTTATTATTAAAAATCTCTTCTTTTCACAATCATCTTTAGTAATAAGAATGTGACAGAGACAGCTAAAAAAAAATCTAAAAACAATATATGATTTTTTTTATTTATACTACTTTATTTCAAAGTAGCTCTCAGGGCAAAATGAGAACTTTATGATAAGTAATTTATAGACAATTAGACTCATATATTTAAAGGTTTTCTAATTTTTTAAAATGGTTAATAGTTAATAGTAATAGTGCAAGGTTTAATAGTTATATCGTATGTTCCTAGTTCCCAGTGCTCCTCCTCAGGATGTGTCTATAACAATGCCTGCTGAACACAATGACACGGCCCAGCTAAGCTGGGAGCCACCGCCTCATGAGGCTCACAATGGGATTATTCAGGGATACCAGGTAATGCACACACACACACACACACACACACACACACACACACACACACACACACACACACACACACACACACACACACACACACACACACACATTTCTGTGTATAACCTTCCAGGTTAGGAAGTCTAATTTTATTAATAATACTTTACCTACACCTAAACCATAACCTTAAACCCACTAAACATAAATCATTTACCACTTTTAGCTTTTCTACAGAATAAATGTGACAGAGAATCATTAAGGTTGTTTTTTAGCAAATTAATGAATAATGAAACATATTTAATTTATTTGTTTAATTAATTAATTAAGCTTATAGTGGCAACTACTGTAAATATTGGATCACTGTACATGAATAAAGCACTATCAAGTGTTTCCTAAAGTGAATCCTGAAAGAGATTAGATTTTTTGCCTAGCTCTGTGTACATTTTACTAATACTGTAATTAGATTTGAGTGAAACCAGTGAAACAGTCACACAGGAGCACAATAATGACAAAAGTATTACTAATTATTACTAAATACAATATAGTCTGTGTGTACAATGTAAGATGTGTGTTTCAGGTGTGGTGTGTGCAGGAAGAAGAGCAGCAATATCTGAACTGGACAGTGGACAGTGGCACACACACACTAGACATCAGGCCACTGCAGCCTGGCAGGGTGTATCGGATCCGAGTGGCAGCAGTTAACGGTGCCGGTGTCGGAGCTCAGACTAATCCATACAAACTGCTCATAGGTACCGTACTGTATATACAGTAGCCTGTAGAGCAGCTGTTTAAGCAGTTGTGTTTTCATTTATTTTGTTTTATACAACTAATACCTTTGAAAAAATTAAAATAAAAAAACTACACCTTTACTTTCACTTTAGATATGTAAAGTGGAAAAGTATTCTATTCTTATAGCATCCTGTATTTAACTGTGTTTCTGAGTGTCATCTGTTTTCTCCTTAACATAAGAGTAATTGATTAAACATTTCTCTTTGTGTTTCTCTATACACTTTTCTGAAACACTTGCAAACATACTTCTCTCTCTCTCTCTCTCTCTCTCTCTCTCTCTCTCTCTCTCTCTCTCTCTCTCTCTCTCTCTCTCTCTCTCTCTCTCTCTCTCTGTGTCTCTCTCGCTCTCCCTCTCTCTCTCTGTCTTTCAGAGTCAAAGCAGGAATCAGCTTCAGATCACAAAGGTTCACTGAGCATGTCAGATGTATTGGCTCTAATGAGGGAGCCAGTGTTTATCGGAGCTGTAGGCGCCCTCTTGTGGTGCATAATGATGGTTACAGCTGCTTGTCTGTATCGGAAACATGTCAGACCTGCCAGTCTGAGAGGGGGACCTCACAAAACAGGTTAACAACAAATCTTACAAATATACTACTGCTTTTTGTTCATTAAGCCACATTTTTTGTTGTGAAGGCAATTTTTCTTGTTTTTCTTTAGGTTTATATGGACTTGCTAATGAAGATCTCATCATCAAGCACAGGTATAATTATTTTTTAATGTTTATGTGTTAGGAATTGGATCAAAGTTTTTCCGTTGTTCAACATTTTTTATGCTCCTCATTAGGATGGCAGCCCCCGATTCTCCGTGGATGTCAAGCGCTTGGAAGCCTGACTTGGCTGGTGAACAGTGCCAAAGCCAGTGGAAACAAAACCAGGAGAAGCCAGATTTCAGGAGGACCAGTGAGTCAGAACCAATTAAACTAGGTCTAGACTCTCTTTCACTCGGATGTCAGATTTATCTTGTTGGGAGGGCAAAAGTCTAATTCTCACTTCTCACTCTGTTTGTCCAGTCCAAGTCTGTTTGAAATGAATAATACTGGATCAGTTAAATGTTTTAAATGGTGGTAGAACTTTAGGACAGAGTTTCATAGGTGTCAGCTAATCAGCCAATGGGCACAGCTAAGAAGAGAAAATAATCAAAAAAAAAAGTCAGAATTCGGGTATGAAGACACCTGACGGAAAAGTTTACTAAGAAATAAGAAATGTACATATTATTTCATTTTTGTGCTCATCAGGCCAGACATCAGGAATAGATTGGTTTCTGCAGAGCAATACTTGTGCATCACATGTTAGTTTGGCAGCTCACATGTCAAAAATGGCAAATAAAACCCATAATATATTGCATGTTTTGTTCACAGTTAAGTCTGAATGTTCTGAAATTAAAGTGTACAAGGGTTTGCACCATAGTGAATATACTGTACATAGGTCCTGTCTCAGACCATACATTTTGCTTTACACTTACGCTAACACATTTAGACCAGATGGTACCTATACGAAATCACTCATGAGCTTTGCAGACAGAATAAGCAGAAGATTTATCGTTTCTCTTTCTTTCTGATCTCTTTTCTCTTCCTTACTAATCATTATTCATGTGACATAGAAACAAAATCATTAGTTTAGCATATTTTCTCAGCATAGTATAATTTTATTCTCCACCTTTAATCTAACATTCTCTCAGGGCATGTCTGTATTTATAAGGACAAAACCCAGATTCTGCTGTAGCCTAATCCCTGCAGTACTCATCACTGTAAATTATGACCAGCACTGGTTTGATATAATATAAATGTGTCTTCTGTTTCCTCTCTGTCCTCTTAGCTCTACCCATAACAGCAAAAACAGACTCATCTGTGCCAATAGTGCCAGACAACTGTGGTGTGTATGGCACCTTCTACGTGGATCTGACTGGTAATGGTATGAAAACTTTTAACAGTCCAGGACGATGTACCAAAATGCCTCACTGCAACACACAGCAGTACAGCACAGAGACGATACGCATCAGTCAACCTGTTGCCAAGTCACCCATCACCAACGAGCGGCAAGTAGTGCCATGGAAACGGGCCCTTCCTTCCCAGCCCAATATGGGTATTCGAAAGGAATCCTGGGAGAAGAACTTTAAACGAGGTGAGATGATTAAAGGGTGATTTGACAAAGATAGATGTAAGCTTGTCTCACAATGTACAATCAAGATCATGATATATATTAAGACACAGTGCACATAAAAAAACCCTGCTGAGTGCCAATATTTTTATTAATAATATTTCCACTATTCTGGTTAACTTCTGGATATAAGCTCACCGTAACAAGGGGACTTGTTTATCTGAATACAACAATAAAATTGTAACTACTTCAACACATACAGCACATTATTATCATGACTGAGTCTTAAATTTGCGGGTGGTGGTGGCTTATCCTCTTATGTGCAAGAATAAACAGAATATTATATTATTTGGGTAAGGGTAAATCACTGTAATAAATGATAAATTAAAAACAACTGAACAAGACCTAGCTAGGTCTAAATAATTGGAGGCCGTCATGTAAATGGAGATTCTTGAATTTAAGTCATTTTAGACATTGACCGTGTTTGGATTAATTCCAGAATCTAATCAGCTAATTTATTGGTTACAGTGATAATTCTACATAAATACTACAAAATGCAACCTCTTCTGTTTATATCACAATGACGAGGAAATCTGTTTGATCAAGTTGTCTACATCTATTGGCTTGCATCAAATGTTGTCATACAACACAAGCAGGATATAATCACTGCATCTTCTTTGTATTATCATTCTGTCCTTTTTTTCTTTGAATGATTTAGAAAATAATGCGTTCTCAAAAATGCCTGTATACTGGTGTAAAAAAGGTCTCTCTCTCTCTATATAGAGAGAGTCTAGATGAAATAGAGAAGATAGAAAGGAAGACTTAATGATCTATCAATCTATATCTCTAGTATATCTAGCGATATCTCGCTCTCTCCAATATCTCTATCTCATCTCTCTACTCTCTCTCTCTCTCTCTCTCTCTCTCTCTCTCTCTCTCTCTCTCTCTCTCTCTCTCTCTCTCTCTCTCTCTCTTTCTCTCTCTCCCCAGAGCTGCATGCAGTAAAAAGTGCACCATTAGTTCCTATACACCAACAAGCACTGATGCTGCGCAACACATCCAACATCCATCAACATAGACTGAGTCAGACTTCAGGTATCTATTTTCCATCTGTCTGAGCATTGTTTTCATGTCGTCTCAGATCCTTGTATAATGGCAAGCAGTAAAACACTCCTGATTTCTCCTCTGTATTGTAGGGGGAATGTCTGAAAGCATAAAACCGCTCACTTCTCCCAGGCTTCTGCAGTACTCTGCTTCACTGCATTTGGTGGATATGTTGCCCACTCCTCCCCCTCTTCCAGTGGACGACAACCACAGTGTCAGCTCGGAGGAGGGGTGAGAACGGATCCTTATCTTTCACCTTTTGGCATAAAAATAATAGTACATTACTATAAATCTAAGAAAAAGGAATCTGTGTATTTTTTTTTACGAAGGTCACTTTAAAACTCATTCTCACATTACACCGACAGAAAAGAGCTAAAGGAGGGAGTGTAGTGATAGAAAGTGGTGTTGGAGAACAGAATAATTTTATAATTCTATTAATTTTTAATTAACTTTTTAATTCTATTAACTTTCTTCTTACTTTACACACACACACACACACACACACACCTCTGTTCAGGACTAGCGTACATTATATTCTGCTTCTGGCCTTATCTATGTCCTATTACAGCATACACCAAGGTTGCAGGAGCGCCCGGTGTCTGAGGGAATGACAACTTGACGAATATCCATCAAGGTTCAGTTGGGCCTTGAAATAGGATAAAAAGGAGACATTCCAATCTGTTCAGCATATTGGCGAGTATGATAGCAGAGATGGTAGTAGAGATTATAAATGAAGCAATAATTGAGGACATAAGTGTATGATATGGCACGTGAAGATGCAGAATGTTTATGAGATAAGTAGGGATGAGATGGTGAGGTGTTTTAAAGATTTGTTGTTTTAAGGCCTCTCTGTCGATGATACACAGAATGTACTGCTGTATTTTATTTTTTTTGCATGTATGCTAGCAAAGCTGTCTAATGTAGTCAGTTGGTGGCCTGGTTCTAAAACACATTTCTACATTGTTTTGGATATTAAAACACTTGCGTATGAAAGCAGAGGAAGTTCATTCTCAGAGTATTTTTAAATGAAACACACTTCCACTTAAACTACACAGTTTTAAAAATCCCCAGTATGCACCGGAGAGGATCTATGACCAAGCCCTGTCATTAAGCATAAATGGAAAAGGAAGTCAGTCTCGCTCTTGGCCAGGAAACATTTCCAGCCTACAGCTCACTTTAATGGACTTGCTGCTCCACTCTACTCATTAGAGAGTCTGGAAGTGTGTCAAATTAAAATGCAGCCAGAATTCACAGAGACAAAGGCCACACAGGTCTTAAGGCCAGAAACTAGATTAGAGACTAGAGACAGAGGAAGTGGTTTACCGAATACCTTCCTACACTGTGTGGGTGGATAACAACCCTCCGAAAAGTAACGCTATGTTCCAAATCAGAATGTCGCCATTAGAGATAACACAGTTTGACTATTTATTTTTTTATCTCCTTCCCCCCAGGAAGGCATAAATACATTTAAAAAAACACAGGTTTTGTTCAAATAAACGCCAAATAAATAAATAAATATCACAGTGGAAATGTTTGTAAAGTTAAAACAAAACTAATGGAATTTCAAAATATTTTATAAATTTATTAAAAAAATATTACAAGATACAAGGCAGTACTGTATGTGCAAAGCTGTAAGAGAAGATATATAAGGATTAAGACCTATAGTAGAAATACATAATAAAAATTAGAGCTGTTAGGCTGTACATACATTAAACACTGTAAAGGATTAAAAAGTACACACTATAAAATAAAAATGCAATGAATAATGTAAAACAAATACAATAATAATATATTCTATTGCACTGTATTGTAAGTAGCGTAAAGGATGCAAAAACTGAGGTATAACAGATCAGTGTCAAGATCACTGCATAGACAAAAAATTCTACTTCCCAATTCCTCCTATATCCAATTCAGTGTTTTCTACTGATATTTATATGAATAACAGATCACTGGCATCTCCACTGACCATTACTGTGCTCGGTGGTATAATGGTATAAGAGTAACACTGCCACCTCAGTTCCATTGTCCCTGATATGATACCTCTATTTCTTCCCATGCAGAAATTTCCCTTTCTTGTGCATTTCTTTCTATGTCTGCATTCGGCTTTCTCTATTTTCTCCTGCTTCCTTCTGTTTCATCCATCCTCCAGAAACATGCAGATAGGATTGGCTATGCTAATTTGACCTTGAGTGTATGAATGTGTGAATATGTGTATGTGCATGGTGCGCCTCTATTTTACTGGCATCACATCCATAGTGTATTCCCCATATCCAGGTAGACCCTGGCCGGGGCTAAGCCTTTACTGAAGGTGAATGGATGAGTGAATGAATGAATGAATGAATGAATGAATGAATGAATGAATGAACATTAAACATTCAGAACTTTCATTCCAGGATGATATTATTTTTGAAACATTAAAACATTTGCAGACAATACAGTCTTTTTTTAAATAAATAAACAAATAGCTATAATATTCATAATGGATATTGGTTCGAACTTTAGTTACCATTACTGTGTGATATAATAACAAAGCAATCAATTTGGTCAAATGATTCTTGTGAGACTATGAAACAAACCTGCTCAGATATTGTTCTAGGACTTTGACAGTTGACCCTTAAATTAAAATGAGTTTTTTATCACAGTATTATAAAGAATTGTGATTAATAAAATGATGTTTTTTCCATGTGTTATGGTTTTCATGTTTTTTCAACCATGTGAGTAAACTATTTGAATTCAAGTGCTAGAAAATGAAATGAAATTTAATTGAAATTGAAATGAAATTGATCTCTTTCCACAGGTCCAGTCGGTCCACTAAGTTGACTGTGGATGCCGGCTCTCTGCAGTCTGTGTGTGCAGCATCAACTGGCTGTCCTTCCCAACACAGCCCTTCCTATAGCCATCTCTCTACTGCCTCTTTCTGTCTATCCAATAGTGATCAAGACAACACACTAAGCACAAAAACCCACGAGCAGTATCTCGAGCTCAGTCCTAACCCACACAGACTCAGGTGACTGAAGTTTAGACTTACATCTCAGCATGCTATTTATTGTTGGTGTTTGTTTTAAAGCATATACATGGATTCTCTTTGTATTCTCCATTTTCTTCATTCTTTCTAATGAGTACCTTAATCTAGAAATAGAAAATTCAGGCTGATACACAGCTGCTGACCTTCTATAATACCTTGTGCATTTTACATACTGTATATGCCAAATGCTGTAAATGTTAATGTAAATGGATATGAAAGAAGAAATATGACAACTCATGACTGTGTGCTTTTATTCTAAGCACCCTGAGTGAGAAGTCTTCCTCCTTGCCGAGGCCGTTCTCTCCGACACCCACATTCGGCTACATATGTGGACCGTCTGGGCGTGAGGCACAGGCTGATGTAGATGAGGATCGGGAGTCTCAAGCAATAGGATTACGGAGAACAGCACTAAGGGCCACACCCTCCTCCTGCTGCAGCGACTGGGAGGGCTCACTGTGGAATGGCTGGGGGTCAGTGTCAGAGGGGAACACAACAAGTGCAAGGACGAGCATCATCAGCTCTTCAGATGGTTCCTTTATGAACGATATGAACTACGCTCGCATCATGACCATGACAGCAGAGTCGATGAATGGATCTTTATCAGGCAAGTGAGCATCTGTATATACTGGTGTTTGTAACTACTGACATCTGTAAATAGTGACATCTGTAACTTCTGACAGAATAAGAGAACAATAATCTAGAATAGTACTACTATCTACTAGTACTGCCAATAATAATAATAATAATAATAATAATAATAATAATAATAATAATAATAATAATAATAATACATCTCATATTGCTGCTGCTACAACTACTACTATTGCCACTAATAATAATAATAGCAGCTGTTCTGCTAACACCAACTAAAACACAGTCTAATGCATTCGAATGAATAAAAAAAAATTAGCTGTTTTACTGTGAGCTATAACAGTATATAAAATATAGATTCCAGATATAACGTTAAATTAACCTAAAAACAATCCTGTACTGAGGGCTGAACTACAATTCATCAGCTCCTAAATCGCATTGGCATTGCATGTCCACTAGATGGCGAAGTGTCATCAGTATTTTTGGATTATTTCTTCACAGTGTTAGACTTTTGGTTGGAGGTTATTTCATGAAGTTTGTGTCATTGAGACTGAATAACATTTCACTTTATAGTCTCTTCTCTTTGTACTGTTCACTACACAGACATTAAATTTATAGCTATTTCCACCATTCCACTTATCTCTATGCCTACCTTTCATAAAGCCTCGTGCAGCACATACAGCATACATCCCCCTTCTCATTCCTGCTCTGAGATAGCACAAACAGTGTTATAGAGATTAGACGGCAAATAATTTAGGCTGTATCTTGACACATTAGCTGAAGGATGTGTAGAGAGGGGGGTTACGGGAACAATAGCGGCTCTCAGGAAATTGAACGGACGACTTCACCGTTTATTGTGTCACCAAATCAATCACATTTCTCAATGGGGTTGTGCATAGTTCCCATTTACCAAATTGTTTTTTTCTCCAACAAAGTAAAATGGCTCAATCATTTCTGTTAATGAAACAAGATTTTGGAGACTGGTGTGATTTATTGAATTGTTTAGGACTGTTTGCAGTAGTGTGTTGCATTTCTTTATGCTATGTCTTATCAAGGTTGTTCATATTGTGTGTGCGTGTGTGTGTGTGTGTGTGTGTGTGTGAGAACAGATTTCTCGCCTCCCGGGTCTCCGCTGAGTATGCTGTTCCCCCCACGGGACTGTTTTGGAGAGGTGGACCCTCTTGCCGTGTGGGATTGGAGCACAGCCTGGGTGGAGGAGATGGAGGCCCAGTTTAGAGCGTCCACAGAGACGCCCCAAAACACAAGAGCCGAGCCACCACACAAACACACCTCACAGAGATGATCACTCGCTCTGCTGCAGATCATTTCCACACTACATTCGTGTGGAGACTTAGGTTCGAGGCATAATCAGCAGGAGGCTTTTCTTTAAACCTGCTGTTTATACAGTGTATAACAGGATGATTATATAAAAAGAAAGAAACTAGTGCTCTAAGATCTACAATGTAAATAAACCACTTTTATTTAATATCCAGCATCATGAATGATGGGATGTAATAGCCATCTCTGAATAGCACAGGAAATATTGTACAAGTTTTTAATATGTTTCTGTTGTATACTTTTAAGATTTTTTTAGACTGCTTGCTGTCTTCTTTATCTTTCTGTTCTTTTTATTATGGAAAACAGGCCTTATTATTAACTGAGCATCAGTCTAATCATGTACCCCGACAGATTTGTAAGCTTAGATCACTTTCCAACTAGTATTACTGACACAATTACATTAAGTTGACTTATTCCCTAAATTAACTTTTGATATATTTTCTAAGCTGTTGAACTAAAATGTTATATTTGATATATCTACTAATTCCAATGTTCCCTCAAAAGCCATTTAATACAAATAAACTGTGCCTTGGTGATAGCAGCGGCTGGCAGCTTTTCTCTCTCTTATCAGAGCAGTAGTTTGCATGGCCACATAGAGTGTGTGTGTGTGTGTGTGTGTGTGTGTGTGTGTGTGTGTGTGTGTGTGTGTGTGTGTGTGTGTAGTCACTGCAGTAGTTTGTGGCTGATTGTGTGAGTTTGCGAATGTGCAGTGTCAGTTTAGAGCCAGTGAATATTATAAAACTTTAATCCTTTTTACAAACAAACAGAATTAAATCATACAATGCTGGCCACCTGCCTGAAACACACACACAGACACACACACACACACACACACACACACACACACACACACACACACACACACGCACACACACACACACACTACAAGTGAGGGATTATATTCTGTCCCCCTTCTTTACTCCCCATGGCCATATGCTTGGCATTGGCCACTCTTGCTCGCTCTCTTTCTCTCCATCTCTCCCTCTCCTTCTCTCTCTCTCTCTCTCTCTCTCTCTCTCTCTCTCTCTCCTTCTCTCTCTCTCTCTCTCTCTCTCTCTCTCTCACACACACACACACACACACACACACACACACACACACACACACACACACACACACACACACACACACACACACACTTTGGATACATGGCCAAAAAGGCATCTTTTAATAGCCTGCTGTTAATCTATTGACCTACTTTGGTATGAAACCTCACTTTACAACACATTTTTTCCTCTTTCTCTTTAACACAGCACTGTTTTCATGAAGCTCATGTTTATTTTTTATAGCCACACAGCCATTAGTCCTTGAGTACTATACATGTACCAATTACCATGACCTAATATTTTTTCCCTTTGCACCATTCTAAAAGTATTTACACACAGCGAACAAATCCAAACTGAGTTTTTGTTGTGAATACGGAACACATTAGTGCAGTAATAAACCCAGACCCCAAATGACCCCATTTAACTGTCATTAATGTGCAACACCTGCGTTATAATCTTTCTCTCTGTCTCTGTCTCCTTCCTAAATGAAAATGAAGCTCTTCTATGTGGTGTAGCGTCCAACTAAGCGTGGCGTCCAGGCCAGCTCTGTTTTCCTCACAGGGAAGATAACATGGGGCAAGCATGAGCGATGTGGAGCAAAGAGCCCTTGGGAGGAAACCTTCTCAGTGACCCATATCTGCTCCAGAGGATTAGATTCAAGAACCATTTTCAGTCTCCAAAAAGCTGCTTGTCTAACTGTTGTCTGATTATTGTATTCCCAAATATATTTTAGAGCTATATATATATATTTATATCATGCCTGTCGATTAATCAAATAAACAGCAAATTAACAAAATATTGAATTTTCGATATTCGAGATACTATCTATCTATCTATCTATCTATCTATCTATCTATCTATCTATCTATCTATCTATCTATCTATCTATCTATCTATCTATCTATCTATCTATCTATCTATCTATCTATCCATCCATCCATCCATCCATCCATCCATCCATCCATCCATTAATCTATCCTTCCACGATAGGTGGTTATAGCTTGCATTATCTATTTATACGTGTCAGATTTTAGTACTTAAAGTTCAGATTGAAAGTTTATAATGTCTGTAATATATTTAATGCCAAAATAATACCACAGCTGTTAAAAGTGTTTTGTTCATCTCTGACACTACAAGCGAAGCACTACACCATTTTTTAAAAGCCATGAGGATTTGAACCGACCTTGTGTTACGCTCTGAGAAAGAAACCATATAACACTATATAGATGGTGTTACTTCCTAGATCCTGAGCTCATGTTGCTGTCTTTGTAGCTTCACATGCCAGTAAGTGGGTTGGCTATGATAACTCGCCTCTAAGTGTGTGTTTATGTATGCATGATGCCCTGCAATGGAGTGTCATCTCATCCAAGCTGGGCATTAGTGGCTAAAATGGTTATGGCTCTGGGTTGTTGAGCTTCAGCACAGGCAGGCTGCCACTCATTGGCTCTTGACTAAGGCCCTTAACCCTCTCTGCTCTGGGGCAACTGTAACACGGCTGACCCTGTGCTTTAACCACAACATCCTAAACATGGATATGTGAAGAAAATAATATCTGTATTTGTGCTGTAATGTATATGTGACAAATGAAGTATTCATCTATTCCACCTTATGGCTAGTCTTCATAATACCAGGCTTCTTCTTCACCACATCTATAACCAGATAAAGGTACTGAAGCTGAATTTTACTGAAAACATGCCATGCATGCGTTACTGTTTTTTAAATCAGATTTCTGAGTTTAGAAATCTTGGGAGCATGCTGAGACCTGAAGCTCTGTTGATTTATCAAGCTTGAGTGAGGTTATGTAAATGAAGTGTGGTAATTGTAGATCCTCTCCTGAATGAGTATATATTATTCAGTCTGCCACTTTAGAGGCCTTTAGTAGTGGTAGTTCTCTCTCATTTTCTCCATAACACACCACTCCTGCAGCTGGCCATCACTACAGAATATCGTCTTGTGTTTTCAACACGCTTACCCGATTAAACCAGTGTTTATGGTAAAGCCAAATGTCAAAGCGTGTTTTGCTTCCAGAACAATCACCTCTTCATTTTCATGCTGTAATTGCACACATTTTGCATACATTAAATGAACAATGAAGTGAAAAGCATCCATCTCTCTGCTGGGTAATTAACATGGAAATTGCGGAGCGGTATTTTAACTGCTCTCTGCTCCCCTCCAGCTCTGATGGGCGTGTCACAAGGACACACAACTAATGAATGAGCTAGTGATTTATGGATAAGGAAGCCTCTGTTGTGTGTGTGTGTATGGTGTGTGAGAGAGAGGGTGAGAAAGATTGCGTGTGTGTGTCTGTGTGTGTTTGCTTCAGAGTGTGTGTCTCTAAAGGTCACAGTGTTGGCCATCTCTGTCCAATCTTGCACTGATGGTCAGCTCTACATCACTGTATAAGCATTAAGCTTTATTACTAAAAAGACAATGAGAGTTAAAACTCTGTCTCACTGAACCCACACACAGGCAGGAAATCTATCCAAATGTAGTCTTGTGGACAAGCTTCCAATAATGTGAAGCTCTGTAACAAGATCCGCTTCCAAACAGATTCATAAGCAGGATAAGCATCTCCTCACTCCGGAGCCTCTTAAGTTGGGCTGCCTCTTCATGTTCTTCTTCTTCTCCAGCTACAACTTCTTTCTCTTTATTTAGCTTTTGTCTCTCTGTATATCACCTCAGGCCAGTATGTCTCATGTGGAAGCAAGAAAATCTTTCTCTCTTCTTTCCACATTTTTCTCTATTTTCTCGTCACCCTCCAGTTACCTTCCTCTCACTTTCCATTTAGTTATCTCTTCCCCAGTTCACTCTTGGATCTCTCACTCCATGTCCTCAGGGTTGCGCGTAAGAATGATTTTTTTTCCTCTTTCTCTATCTCCACTTTTTTCCCTTCTGTGTGCTTTTCTTTTTTTTTACTCTTCACCAGTATGAAGTCCCTTCATTCACCTATTTTTCTTTTGTCACATTTTGGAATCCTTTCCTCTTTTTCTTCTCGCTGTTCTTGCTCAGAGCGCTGTGCCAGCGGCATCGTGCCTTGTTTCCACGAGCTCATCTGCCAGATGGAAGTTTAAGCTTTAAAGAAACTAGATACTAGAAACTTTTTTTTTTTAAAATCATCTGCCACGTGTAAAATGTTGTGTAGTCTGTTAGTATTTAAGGAAGTTCTCAAATAAGAATCTTTTTTTTTTTTAATCAAATTAAATTCCACTCCACATATGGTTCAGCAAATGTGTTTTTATTTCATTTTTACAAAACAACAAGGACTACAAAAAGTTAGTCAGCTGAACAGATTTTTTTCCCTTTTTTTCTGAATGGAACACATTTTCACACTGTCACTGAAGCAGTCCTAAAAAAAAAACCCCCCAAAAAAATAAAAAAAAACAACAACACAGAGACAGCCTTCCATAACAGACAAACACAGTGTTGGGTTTGGTCAGACATTGTTTGTGGGAAATGAAAGCTAAGTTTGTCTGTAGCTTAAACACACATTATTGTGCTCTGTATCCTTTTGTGGCTCTCCGACACAACAAGAGTGCAATATCATGGATGCGATCAAAAAAGTACTGTGTACATTTCTACAAAAAAGAGGTTGGCACATTCAGACGATAACTTATTTTAAAATTTATATCGGACCTTCTGTTTTTTTTTCCTTGACACGTTCTCTTTTACGTCTTTTTCTTATAAATACAATATATTTCTTCTTTCTCTTCATCTGGACCCATGTAAAAAGCTTAAAGAGAAGAATATTTACAGTGACAATGGGAGTTCAAATGGCATAAGTCGTAATGGTGAAAGTCATAAATAACAATAATAATAATAATAACGTAATGAAACGTCCATGATTTCTGTGTGATGAGGCAGATAATGAATCTGTGTACTTGTTCCTATCCTCTTTTCTGCTCATCTGTTCTTTCAGGCAAGAAAATGAGAGAATACTGACGGCTGTGTTGACCGAAGGTTTTTTCTTCCACTCCCTTTTTATTGGCATTTACTTATCTCATCTCCTAAAAAAAAACAACAACAACAACAACAACAAAAAAAAAAACAATATACAGGCAAGATTAGATTTAGGTTTACAACAAAAAAGACAAGTTTATAAAACAGTACTTTTCTAGTCAACCATTTCACAGTCTGGTTTTAACTTTCTTTAGGGGAGAAAAAGCCACCAGTCAGAAACAAGAAGAAGCTCAGCTGCTTCCTAACCTACAGGAAAAGTGGTGTGTCCAGACTGACTTATTTCAACTAGAGACTGTAGTTTTGGATCAAACAGTAGCTAGTCGAATCATAAACACTGTTCTGAGCCTATCTCAGGATTCTTCAACATGTGAGTCATGAGTTATTATCTCAAATTATGGTTCCCAAAAATGGATTGATTTAAAATGTCATATGAAGGCTTTTATTCCCTCATGTCATCTCAGGGAGTTTTTCCTTGACACTGTCACCCCTGGCTGGCTCATCAGGAATCTAAAGCTATATACGGATTTAGAAAAACTGCTCTGTGACAACTGTGACAATGGGTGTGTCTCAAATTGCATACTTATGCACTTTTATGTGTGAGTAATGTGTATGAACCAAAAATGCTAACAAGACAAGTGCACAGCAAGTACCATGATGTTACAAAAACCAAGTGTGGAATGGTGGACACTAGCATTAAACTGTTAAGAGGAAGAGGGAAAGAAATTTTGAAAAATTCAAATGAGCATAGTGGTTATTTTTCTTCATTTTTAAACATTCTGTGTATTCTGTTCAAGCTAGTACTGTTTTATTTGGGGGTGAGGGGTGGGGGTAGGGGGGGGGACTGGGTTCCATCCTATACTTCCAAAAAAAATGTTAGTTTTCCATTTGAGATGATACTAAAGCTCTACAGTTCATACACTAGACGCTAGATTACATAGTGCACTGTGTAGAAGGATAGTTTGTAGTACGTCATTTGGGATGCAGCGCATCTCTAGCCTTAGACACGCTATACAAATAAAATGAATTGAAATATTCACAATTTCCACATGAATAAAACAGAGTGCATCAACACAATTACTGCCAAACGCGCTGTATGTTAACAGACCGACACAATTCCGTTGATGTGTGTATATTTTATTCATGAGGAAATCATGTAGACATTTGAATCTGGTAAATTCAATGGATTAATTTTTTTCTTTAGTGTTGCGGCTAGTTATCATATGATCTGTCTCTCGAAGCCCCTTTCCCTTGCCACTGAGCACCTTTTCACGCGCCCTGTGCGGCTGGGAAAGATAACGATAAGGAAAAGGGTAACCCGAAACTCCCTCCCCCGGGAACACACAGCCCTCTTTTGTCAGCACTGCTTTTAAAGCTCCCGGAGGCGAAACCTGAGAAGGGGGACAGATCTGAGACAAGGGTCTGTGAAGGACACGGGTTTATGCCCTGTTTCCCATGGCAGGACTCCCTCGCTTAAGAGAAAAAAGGTTTAGATCATAAAAAGAAGGGGTTGGGGTCACTGGGATGGCATTATGGGTGTGTTCTCTTTGGCTTTCTGTGCTGCTGATCAAAGCTCAGGTCAGACACAGAGACTGCAGGACAAATACTATAGAGCTTTGTTTAGAAATCAAGCAAGGGAACACAATCTGATTCAAGCTCTAGCAAAGTTTGTGCCGTAAACATATTGGAAATACGTTACTAATGATATACATGTTGTACTGTCCATATATGTGTTGTAGCAAGATGACACACTGTACTATACACACGTACATATGTTTCTCTTAAACATATAAAGTTACACGTGAAGTTATAGCATTTTTTGGAATAAGAAATAAAAATGTAATAGAATTATAAAGGTTCCAAAAATAACATGTAATAATATACTATAATAATATAATATATAATATAATATACTGATCTAAAAGAAACTACTATAGACTGATTTAATATGCAATTCATTTAAAATGTAATAAATACAAAATAAAAATCATAAACATGACAAGAGTTTCGCTTCTTATCTTGTGATTTTACACAAATCCAAAGAAAGTTCAGAAAGTTAATAAAAGCATTTTTTCACTGTTTATACGGTTATATCGACAATCTTCAAGCAGCGGGAACAGAGATGGACCTGAAACTCAAGCTGCGTATTGTTTAAACACTCAATGCAAATGGTTTTGGCTGTAAAAATTTCATGGCATCTGTCTGACATCACTTTATTTCATCTGAGAACTAAAAATGTATTTCTTTATGTTTCTTTATCTCTGGATCAATTAAAGGCCGAAACTGGCCAGAAATCGGAGCCGATACCATTTAAATCATAGTAAGAAAAGAAAGAGGACGTGATGTTTATGTATTGTGGCTAATTACTGACAATTATGGTGTTGGTGTTGGATTAGGATTGGAAATGAAGGGCTTATTGGGCAATTAAAGCTTTACTGATTGAGAGCTTTGCTTCCTCAGTGCTATTCAAAGCAGATTACGGCCCTTACAGGGTTAAATTTGAATAATCACATAAGATCCCAGCATTTAAGCTTTAAGATCTTCAGCTCCAAACTGTCTCACCTCGTTCCTTTTCCGGCTGTTTCCGTGACCTCTGGATCCTGTCGAGCCTCGCGATGAAGAACTTCCTGTTGTGGAGCAGTTGCTGGACATCTGACCACGGGACAGAATGTTGTGCTTGTTGTAAGGAACCAGGTCATCATCTGTGGAGTGATATATTTAGCACATCAGTCAGATACTACCTAAGATCTTTGGGAAATCATAGAAACGAGGTTTAATTATGCACTTTAATAAGTCAAACGATATTTTGCTGTGAACATCTGTGCTTGTTTACTGCATAAGCCCATGTGTGTAATGAATCTGTAATGCACAGTGCAGACCGTGGAGATGTGTATTTTATTACATGACTTCTCACCATCTTTGCGTCTTTGAGCTGAGTTTTTGGGTGTGTTCTGATCTCTCCTCTCCATGGAGGACAGTGAGCCCCCGTCTCTTTCTAAAGATGTGTGTCCACACTCTAGGTCTCCTGCTGGGAGCTGGACAGGCTCGTCCTCAGGAGGGGGTTCAGGAGGCGGAGGCAGATCTGCAGAAAAACTCACTTTTAGCACATACTTTCTGTTTTAAGTTGAAATCACATGTTTGTTTATTTTTTTTATTAAAATAGAAAAAGTGTTTAAAAAAAATCACCATGCAGCATGAGCATCAGGATTATTCATCTCTTATTTGCACACACACTCGCCATTAGTAATACTCCCAAGGCTTTGTGTCTATAACTATTGTTTAATTTACTAACAATAGTATACATCAATAGCTTTATTAAAAAAAAGGCTGATATCTAAAGACACATTATGTTACTGTATATGATATTATATAGAAAACTTCAAGATGGCTTAGGACTGCAATTGATATGGACAATTTTGCAACGATGGCTTAGAATTACACATTACTGCTATGACAGATTTAGGGCTGCAACTGCGACAAGCTGGATGAATCTCGTAGCTTTACAATTGTACCTTTTGACCATATAATACACTGTTAAAGTATGGAAATTATTTATATTAATTAATCATTATTTATTTTATTTTTTATAATCGCTCTGGATGGTGTCACCAAGATAAGATGTGTTACTTTTTGAGCCTTGTGTCATTTGGATTAAACCGATAAATTTCTAATCAAAGATTTCTATCCTGAATTTGAATATTTACCATATTATATATAACTTAATTTTATATATATATAATATATCTGTAAATCTGTAAATCTTTATATATATTATATATCTGTAAATCTGCTTTATGGCAATTGTCCACTGGAAAAAGCACTATACAAATAAAACTGAATTGAACTGACATCATTGACATCAACATATCCTGTACATCATGTATTGTCTACAGGCGAGGGACATTTTAGGCCCTATAGGACTGTACATTTTTTAATTCTATTGAATTAATTAATAGAATTAATTGAATAAACTTATGACTAGTTTAAAAGTACTCTGCAATACTGACCATTTTTTACAGCAAATAATTATAATTAAATCTACTTCAACTTTCTTTTCAGACTATACTGAATTATTTTTATTTAGCATACGATAAAGAAGAAAAAGAAGAAGAAGAAGAAGAAGAAGAAGAAGAAGAAGAAGAAGAAGAAGAAGAAGGAAAATCTGTGTCTTTACTGTGTTGATCTGACTCATGGAAAGCACACCCACTACCTTATCAAACACAACTGAACAAACATCTCAAAAAAAGCTGCTAGGCTGGATGCTGGATGTCGGTATGTTGTCAACTCTCAGCTTCCTTTCACAGGGTTGCTCTAAAAATGTACTTGAAAGTAGCCTACAGCAAGTGAACTGGGACAGCCTCTTGACTTAATTTTCTTAAAGGCTATGTCATTATCAATATCGCTGTTCTACATCAAAATCCACAGCCATGAGCTGCTTCTGTCTGTATACAAAACTACATAGAAGGACCAATGTGTGAACTGCAACTCATATCGACAGGACATATAATAAAACATACACAGTTTTTAAACGCTGAGCTGCTCTTACCTCCTTGTATGATGTCTCTGCGGTACTGGCTGCTCTTTGAGCTTTTCTTCTTGACTCGAGCCTTTTGGCCAGGAGGAGTTTGGACCTGTTCTCCTCCAGAGGTTCTTCGTCCTAACAAGGAAGAAAAAACAACATTACGTCTGATCCGGCAGCTGTAAAGCTCTCTGACTGAATCCTTTGGAGTTTGTATATGCTATCTGTATAGAATGATTTTATAGCCTAGAATTTGTATCATTATATTATATCACTGCTGACAGCTGTAGCACATGGTAGAACATTAACCATTTGAAACGGTTCTGCTCTGGAGATTCCTTGTCATAGATACTATATATGATTTTGTTATTTAATGCATACACACCTGCTGCATTGACATTATCTACACTCTGTGTGGCTCCTTGGCTTAAATCCCGTCGGTTTGCTGCTCGCTGAGGTGTGCTGCTCTCAGAGCTCTCCTGATTAACTGACAGGTTGGGGTTGGACTGTGTTAGAGGAGGGCTCGGTGCCCGCGGGATGGGCACTGGTCCACATGGCAATCGTCTATCAAAATCAAACGAGGTAGAATGTATACAGGTCCATTAAGCATTAACAAACGTCTGGTTGAATAGATGGCTGTTAAATCTTTACATGAACTGTTTTCATGAACTTTCACTAGAGAAAGTATTCTGAGTCAGATTATAACAGGTACAATAAACAGAAAGTGGGAGCGGGATCAATTATTCAGAAGGTACATTTCTCTGAGGCAGAAACAGAGTAGTAAGAGGTAAAACACATCCAGAGAAAGAGAAAAACAAATCAAATATCATAGTGTCAGTGCAAGAGGTAAAAGGCTGGAAGTGAATTCCCTGAAGGACAATGTGTGTGATATACAGACACAGTGAGGTGAGGAGAATGTCATCAACTTCACACATACAATATCACAATACAGGATGATGTGTGTGATATACGGTTACAGTGAGGAAAGAAGAACATCATCTACCTCTCACACACATTATCTTGTCAGCGACTATGTCATCTCTCCAAACACACACATGGGAACTACATGTGTATAATATATTCAGAAGGTCTGTTAGATATGAATACACACTAGTACTGGGCATTAGGAAAACTACAATAGTTCCACCATCATTTGTAATTAGTTTAATGTAGTGTATGTAGCATTTGTCTTGCCTAAATGTAATTGACTGTCTATACTAAAAAAATAATGATAATAATAATAATAAAAACAACACAGCAAACTATTTAAAAATGTAAAAAATTCAAAAAGTATCTCTAAATGCAATTTAACTTACAAATATTTTGAATGAACAAATTATATCTTCCAGTAAGATATAAATACAGATAAGAAAAGGAGGCACCTTAATATATATATATATATATATATATATATATATATATATATATATATATATATATATATATATATATATTATCGTTTTGTTTGTTTACAGGATCTAATTTAATTTCTGCTTTCAGACAAGCATGGGCTTGGTCAGATATGAAACACAATGCATTTACATCATCCTTTCAAACTGCCAGGTCAGCTTGTTACTGGTTTTAATAAGTAGAAGGAAAACAAAAAAGCAAAAAACAAATCTTTTGTTCAGACAGTGCTGACAGTCCTGGCATTTCTACCGTACGAGTTTTGCCCTAGTGATTAATTGTAAAAATATATACAGTATATAAATACCAAAAAAAGCAAAAACAGTGGAGGCCACGTCAACTTAAAAATCCAAATTCGGATACAGATACAGATACAAGCACCTGCATTATGTAACATCCATAAAAATAAATGTCAACATAATGATAATCTCACCGTCCCAGCTGGTGTTGTTCAGACTGGTACAGGCGGGTTGGTGTGTCATTGCAGTGGCGTGCCTCCTCTCTTGGTGAGGGTGTGAGAGTGGCCGTGGACTGGTGGCTGTAGGAGGTGGTCGGGGATGAGGCATCACCTCTGGGAGGAGGGCATGGTCCATCTTCTGCTGCACCATCCATTAGATAGGTCCTTTCTGGCAGTGGTGGACACCAGTCCTCCTCGTCAGTGCTGTGAATGAAGAGAAAATGTCTTCTGTGAACTTTTCTAGTGCAACAAACACCAGCACCGCTGCTAATTCTTTAATCCATCATCCAGAGTAAGTTTCGACTTCTATAGCAATGCAGGCATTCAAAACTATGTCCTCTGGCTAACTTGTGTGGTTTCCAAGTCAAAGAAGAATGTTAATCACGCAATACCCTCTGAGTGACACACTGTGCTGTACCCTAAGGCAACTACAGGGATCTTTAATACGTCCACTTTCAGAGAGGTTGTGAACTGTTAATGTAGGAGGTATTGGAACTATGAAGCTAAACTGTTGTTACAAAGCTAGGAGTAAAGGGCAGGTACAAAGCTATCAACCTAATGCAATAATCACACCCATGTTCTCTCAAAAAGCCCTTGGGGGTCCATGCAAAGGTCAACAAAGTTATCCTCAAGTTCATCGCAAATTGGAGCACTTCACTGTAGGCTAGAAATGGAAATCGAGTTTAGATATGTGGCTGTGTGTGTTGACGTGCTGAATGATCCAATTCTGCTTAGAGGGAGGAACACGAGAAGAGCTGCTCCTATAGCTGGCAAACGATGTTACTACGGACCAGCTGGACGTGAGCAGAAAACAGAGAGGGAGGGGAGAGAAGAAAGAGAGGCTGCTTCAGTGCTATCAGCCCCCTCATCTCAGCGGTATAATCGGTAAATCAGCTCTGTTTAACGTCTGTGGATAATGTGCTTTGCCTCGTCTGCAAACAATTCAGCCCAGGTAGTGGAGAGCGATAATTGTGTGTCTGCCTGTCTCCGCTCGTACACTCATACAGCACACAATGCCTGTGGTCAGGCCAATCAGCATCTAAAGCTAACTCTTTTCCAGGCTAACGTGAACGTAATGTGATAGTGAGAGAGGAAAGAACAAGAGCATTCGGTCTATAGACCACATCAGTTGCCGGCACGCCGCCAACTTTGTTAGTCTCCACTGAGAGCGCTGTCAGGCCCAATAAAACCAGCAGCACAGCTAATGGAGCAACTGGTGCTGGAATAAGTATAAACCATGATCATGACTGCAGTCTGATTCATGTTTAATTCAAATGCTATAACTTTTAGACAAGGACGAGCAGAAACCGAAATGAAGGTTAAGAAAACTGTGCAAAAATAAAGAATCTTCGATCCTACACAAAACGATGTGCTGAAAATTCAAACCATTTCTAAAATGCAGCCAACTCTTTTCAGGACACACAGCAGATTAAGCCGAGCCAGACCTTTTCGAAACTTGCAGAAAAGACTTTCAGGAAAGAAAACTTCTGTTAAAAGTAGACCAAGTCTAGCACTGTATGGCCTGTTCACACCAAAAGTGTTTTTTAATTATCTGTCTCACACCTGTCTCACAAAACAGACATAATTTCATTTCATTCCACACCTCGGTGAGACACCCATCCATCAAAATGTATCAGTCGTTATCTTCTGTCACTTTCTTCACATTGTGAACTATATTTAAAATAATAACCTACGGCAGTCTTAAGGTTATGTGGTGTGAATGTGGCGATGGAACACAGAAATGCTGTTTGTTCACTCTCCCACTTAACTCATGCATTTTCTTGTAAATGAGCTGTTGTTTGACTGTCCTCAACACCCACTTTACTCTATATACTGAAGCTATACATACAGCCAGTGCTTTTTATGATGCATATTAATGCAAAATGCTTGCCAGTAGTGCTTAAAGAAACTAAACCAAAGACCTTATACATTGTGTCAGGTTAGGTTATTTATACAAGCGGTATCCAGAATACATTTCTTTATACAGTTACGTTATACAAAAGACATTATTTAATCACACACTCCGGTGTCACCCAGATGACGATGGGGTCCCTGTTGAGTCTGGTTCCTCTCAAAGTTTCTTCAACAGGGAGTTTTTTTTTTTTTGAAACTTTTTTAATCAGATTTTTTTATACTTCTGTAAAGCTGCTTTGAGACAATGTCTATTGTTAAAAGCACTACACAACTAAAAGTTAATTCTATTTATATTCTAATAAATACTAAGCCCTTGCAGGGTAAACATTAATGACACTAAATATACAGTCGTATGCAAAAGTTTAGGAACCCCTGTCAATTTCCACCCTTGCACCCTTGCCATTTTGTTGATTTGAATAACTACTTAGCACTGATTAATTGAAACACATAATTGGTTTGCTGAGCTCATTAAGCCCTGAACTTCATAGACAGGTACATCCAATCATGAGAAAAGGTATTTAAGGTGGCCAATTGCAAGTTGTTGTTCTCTTTGACGCTCCTCTGAAGAGTGGCAACATGGAGGCCTCAAAACAACTCTCAAATGACCTGAAAACAACAATTGTTCAACATAATGGTTTAAGGGAAGGCTACAAAAAGTTATATAAGCTGTCAGTGTCCACTTTGAGAAACATAGTAAGGAAATGGAAGACCACAGGCACAGTTCTTAAGGCCAGAAGTGGCAGGCCACGTAAAATATCGGAGAGGCAAAGTTAGAGAGAACGGTTAAAAACAGCCCACAGACCACCTCCAAAGACTTACAACATCAACTTGCTGCAGATGGTGTCACTGTGCATCGCTCAACAATTCAGCGCACTTTATACAAGGTGAAGCTGTACGGGAGAGTGATGCGAAAGAAGCCTTTTCTGCACACACGCCACAAACGGAGTCGCTTGGGGTATGCAAACGCATATTTGGACAAGCCAGCTTCATTTTGGAATAAGGTGCTGTGGAGTGATGAAACAACGATCGAGTTATTTGGTCATAACAAGGGTCGTTATGCAGGGCGGCAAAAGAACACCGCATGGATTCCACTCAACATCAGCAGATTCTTGAGAATAATGTTGAGGAATCAGTCACAAAGTTATGCTGGGGCTGGATATGTCAACAAGACAACGACCCAAAACACTGCTCAAAATCTACTTGGGCTTTTATGCAGAGAAACAAGTACAATGTTCTGGAATAGATATCCCAGTCCCCACACCTGAATATCATTGAACATCTGTGGGGTGATTTGAAGCAGGCTGTCCATGCTCGGCAACCATCAAACCTAACTGATCGGGAGATGTTTTTTAAGGAGGAATGGTCCAAAATACATTCATCCAGAATCCAGACACACATTACACGCTATAGGTAGCGTCTAGAGGCTGTTATTTCTAAATATTGATGTGATTTTTTCTGTTGGTGTGCCCAAATTTATGGCCGAATTGGGTTTTGTTGCATATTGTGCATTTTCTGTTAATCCAATTAACATAATTTCACTACTGAAATATTTCTGTGTCCTTCAGTTATTTGTCCTTTAGAAATTGCTTATCCAAACACCCAAATATTTATAAATGAAAATCATGCATACGACTGTACCAACAAGGGAGAGAGAAATCCAACATGTGTGTCCTCTGAGACACGTAAAAACAAGCCAGATGCATCGTTTTCATCTGCTGCTCACAATGTACCACAGGGCTGCGTAACACTCTGTGGGAAAATGCTATCAACCATCTTTCACATTCACAGACAGGATCTCACAGGCATTTGCAATTGGCTGACAGGGAAAACAGAGCAGAGCTCTCTCTCTCTCTCTCCATCCATCCATCCATGTTTACTTTCGACCATTCCTGGTGATTTCATTGTTTGTAGCTGGAGATAATTTTTTTCTCTGTCCAACAAGCTTCATATCTGACCCCCTGCTCCTGTGACATTTATTTTTCGGGGTCTCAGTCCTCAACTCACCTCCATGTTTAAGCAGCTTAGGGCTTTAAAGATCAGAATCGGGTTTATTGCCAGGTACTATAGGGTCTTCATGTACAGGAATTTACCTTGGTGTGTTGGTGCATATTAATAATTGATAGCTGCAATAAACAAGTCGCTTAAAACAAAAAAGAATACCATATGGAAGAGGTGACAAGACGGCTACATTTTGAAAGTCAAATTACTATTAACAAGTTAAAGACTATTAACAATTGAAGATTTGTACAGCTTCTACTCAGTAGTAGAATAGTCTTACCACATATCCTCTATATGTTCCTCCTCATCATCATCTGAACAGTGTTCTAACTCTGAAGAAGGAGGTGGAGGTGGTAAAGCCTCCATCCAGTTTAGAGATGGAGTCTTCACTGCCTTCCCCATTGACTTCTGCTTTGACTGTTTAGCTACAAAAAGACCAAATCATCACTGAGTCAAATGTTCAAAACATCACTCAGTCTGAGTGAAAGAAAAACATATTGTCCAACGGGGAAAAAAGAAGAAAGCACATTAATTTTCATATAATCTGTACCATTATCTGCTTTAGTGCGATCTGGCTGAGCATACTGCACACAAGATGTCCCTGGTTGGTTAATCCAGTGGTCGCCATCTTGGTCAGGGCTGCAGGGTGTCTGGTTAGTGAAAGGCATGATGGGAGTGCTAGCATAGGGCGTGGTGTGCTGGGAGTACTGGGCAGAGAAGCTACGTAGGTCTTCAGCTGTAGGGTCGATAGTGCTGTAGATGGGACCCTCATTGGAGCCATTGCTGTGCTTCTCATTCTGGTTGAGGTAGTTGGAGATTCCAGCCTCTAAAAGCAGCAGTGGAAAAAGAGTTGAAATCTTAGTGTTTTCTTTACTAACCGTGCCTGATGCTGACAACAGAAATAAAACAAAGCCAATAAATTTCAAGTAAAAATCTTTGTGACTGATGAATTTTGCTATAGTTTTAGAATTATTTATATTATTATCAGTATTATTCTGTATCTTTGTTTATGTTTTTAGAATTCATTTGATTTCTGTTTTGACGTCCGTTTGTGCTTGTTGATCGTCTGCACACGTATTTAACTCATGTTTTAATCCTTATCTTATTTTCTGAGGTTACGGTGACCCTATATGTGATGGAATGTTTTTCTTTTATCACACCCTCAAGGTTTGCGTATTTCCTGCCGCTACAGAATAAACTACTGTAGTTTGGGGCAGATTTATCATGCACCTGCAATCCATCATAGAACCTCAAATAACCCTGTTTTACTCCTCATTTACCTCTAATCTATAGGAGTAGGATTCAAATTTAATTTAAATTCTCATATACACAACTAAAACACATGATGCATCTGTAATTTTAGGTCATGCCATTACTTGAATTTCCCATGTATCTGATTCTTTTGGAACATATTGTATGCTTATTGTTTCTTAGCCAAATTAAGCACCTTTTAGATTGAGCTTCAGACAGGAAACTCTGTACTGTTCTCCAGGGCAGTTTTATCCCACCATGCCATTACTACAGATTAGGGAGAAATTTAAAAATCAAACTCTATGTTAATGTTTGTGCTGACAGGTTTCTCACCATTGTAGTATCTGTCTGCTGTGTCATGTTTTGAGGTACAGCAGTTGACCGAATCCTTGCCATTATGCACAAGGTTTGTAGTGGGCCAGGAGTCCGCTAGCCAGGGATAGTTCCCTATATTAGAGCCCAACACACCAGGCCTAGAAGAAAATATAGAGTATTACTCCCCAAAGTCTTCTCGGATCTTTATTACACAGCCTCAACTGTGTGCTGAGTCACCTACCTTCCATTTAGTCCTGTGTTTTCCCCATGAGGAAAGCCAACTGCAAGAGAACAAATAATGTAATAATGCGTTTGTTTTTATATATTCACTGTATATGTGAGCATGTTGGAGTGTGTTTGTGCATGGTACTTTGTCTACCTGCTGGTGTATATGCGAAAGAAGTGGCATAATGGCTTAGCTCCTTTCTCTTTTTGCGTCTGCAGTATATCCACACGCTGAAACCCATGAGGATTACCCAGCATGCCCCACCGATACCAGCGATGAAGGCAGGCTGCTTTACTACATCTGTGATCTGCTCAGCAAGACTGACGTTCTGATCCGAGTCTCCGCTCCCACTTGGGACAGGCTGCTCTGATGGTAACTCTAAGAGTGAGGCGAGAAAGATGGAACAAAAAAGGGGTTGAAAGCTTCAAAATGCTCTACACGTCTCACTGCAAATGTTTTGCTGGAATTTAAATTACACACTGTTTTGCTGCACTCTGCAGCAAAGGAGGAGAGGACACAATACCATCACAATAACATTAGTTTTAATTACATTTTTATGGTCTGTGTCATAGAAATAAAATGGTATAGAATAAAATGGACTAAAAATAGAATTACAATAAAAAATAATTAAACTGTATTGGTAGGAAAGTGGAAAAATACAGACAGAAAATATAAAAAAAAAATAGTATATGAATACAAATATAGCATGGCTTCTGGATATGAAATATGAAGATGATGATATGAATATAGGATGATGATTATAAATAAAGTACAGACGTGTGCTGTTTTATTGCCGTGAAGTGTGTGTGTGTGTGTGTGTGTGTGTGTGTGTGTGTGTGTGTGTGTGTGTGTGTGTGTGTGTGTGTGTGTGTGTGTGTGTGTGTAATTCTGTGCAAATATAGTGCACAGAATATATTTGCAATTCTTTTTCAATTAAATTTTATTTGTGCATTGTTTTTATCAGGGGACTTTGTTGCAAATCAGCTTTACAGGAATGATAAAGTTTGAGCTTCAAAAATTTACATTTATATTTATCCCAAATGAGCAAGCCAGAAGCATCAGCATTAGTTATCAGTATCTTATGATATTTTGGCTACTCACTGATGAGGACAGGGACTGGCTGACTGTGTATGCCCACTCCAGCGCTGGTCACTGCTGCCACCTCCACTTGGTAGAGGATGCCGGCAAGCAGACCTTTCACCACTGTTGACAGCACGTTTCCACCCACTGTCTGGTTAACGTGGTAGCGCGGGTGAGAGTCATTTCCCAGGCACCAGATCTGAAAGATACAATTTTTTTAGTACTGTAATAGTATTTAGTACCGTAACAGCACTTCAAATGCTCAGTATTTAAAATCTTATCATTTATAGTGCACTTAAGGATTTAGTGTACAAAAGAATACTGAATTTAATATAGCATTAACTTTAGAGGTATTTTGTAACTAGCTCAGAAAAGTAAAAAAAAAAACAGCAAAGACCAAGAGGTCGTGAGAAAAATACGATGAGGTCTAGGGTCAGGGTATTTTTTAACATAATGAATTGACTTTTTTTTTAAATCTTTGAACTAAAACAGATTTCCCAAGTTATGTGAGTGGAATATTGAACTATTAATCAGAGATGTAATTAATTATATTGGAATAAAGATTCACAGCACCTTCCCCAGTTGCAACAACTTTCATTTGTATTGATACTTTGAACCAGATTTTTTGTCTTTCAGCCAACTCATGGGATAGAAATAGTGCTTAATTTGCAACTGTTTTATGCAAAAAGCTTCACCTTCTTCTCATGTACTCATTTACATTATTAATACAACAGTGATGCACAGGCTCCAGAATCTCTATAGACTTTTCATTCCTACAACAAACATCATCTTTCAAATGGTTTGTATTCCAGCAAACATCATAACAGTTGATCACTAAGAGAATTATATATTTTTCCTCCTTTATATGTGTATATTATATATAGTAAAATTTATATATAGTCAGAATTTGATCTATACAAGTAAATATCCATACTTAACACAGTCTTCTTACCTTGTACTCTTGGATGATACCATTTTGCATCTCAACAGGGGGAGGTTGCCATGAAACACTGATGCCTGAGCTGTTGCTGAGTGTAATTGTTGACACAATAACTGCCTGAGGAGGAGCACTAGGGACTAAAAAGTGAAAAAATAAGAAAGCACAATTCAAAAGTCACCTTCGACACCATAATCCTGTAAAGTTTTATAAGCTCTTGCATCTATAGGATCTTTAAAACAGCAATAGTGTATTACATAAGCAACCGAATATAAGTGTCTCACCCTCTTCTGGAGTGCGGAGGATCAGTGGGTGGCTGTCGATGCCCTGGAATTCATTGAAGTAGGGCCTGATTTTGACCTCGTACTCAGTACCTTTGAGCAGGTTGTTGAGGACAGCACTATGCTCGAGGGCTGCTTTCACATCCTGATGGAGCCAGGAGCCACCAGTGGGACGGAAAAGCAACCGATAGCCCTGGATATACTGGGACTGGCGATCAACCTGAAACAGTTTTTTTCTTGGTTAGATAAGCTATAGACACAAAGTGATATTATTGTAACGCTAAATGAGTGAGGTGATGAATTAATTAGCCGTACAATATTTTAATCAGTTGTAGATTAAACATTATAAACAAATAATATGTTTCCTAAAAACCTAGTTTTTGTCATGTTTTTTTGCTAATTTGCACCTCCTAGCTAAACCTCATTTATTACATGAGAGATATGTAAAGTTAAAGGTTAATTGCTTCATCCAAAATATGTGAAGCTAGCCATGTGTTGGAATTGCACGTAAGGTGAAACCAAACTGCCCAATTTTGTACGCAACACATGCTAATAATTACTGTAATACTGTAGAGAGGAAAGTCTTCGAGCAGAGCCAATTATTCTGAATTCAAGTGCCAGATGCATAGAGTATGTTTTGCTAGTTATACACTGCAGATTCAGAGACAGTATTTGGCCAGTACTCACGGTCCATGTTAGCCGGATGCTTGATGCAGTCAGTATCGCAGGCTGCTGTAGTTCCACAGCCACTTCCCCCAGCTCTCGCTGAACCTGCCTGTGGTCCACCCCCTGCCCTGTTGGACTTACATCTAATCATAATAAAGTTTTTAAACTGTTACTGTCGCATTTTTTTGCCATCCGGATCCTGATTGCACGCTCCACAAACAAGATTATGATGTTAGTCAGATAATATTAAATCAAGTGTTAAATCATTATAAGACTACCTTACCTTGCTCATTCTCCCAAAATAATCCATATGCTACAATTTGCTTCCAATTTATTACAGTTTTGTTAATATTGATTCATCCAGCACTGATATGAAAAAAGAGACAGTCTCAAATACAAACCTTGTGTGCGCACAGGCTCTGAGATGGGGCTGGGGTCACTCAGTCCATAGGCATTAACCGCTCGGATAATGAAGAGGTAAATGGTGTTGGGGAAGAGGCCGGTCACTGTGTGCTTTTCCAATCGCACCAGGTCTGCTACTGTCTGCCACGTATTGCCTGCGGACTGGCTGCAGGGGGAAAAAGTGACATCTTCATTAGTCAGGCAGTTTATTAAATTATACAAATCACTGACCTTCACGACTGTTAAATGACAACGACCGTTTAATGTGAACACAGTTAGCAAACCAACCATATGATGTCTTGAGTATTAAATCAGTGAATCGAACTCCATTTATTCCAGAGTATTCATTTATATCGGTGATGTGTGTGTGTTTTTGTGTGTATGTGTGTATGAGTGTGTGCTTTAACACAAAATGGCATTCTTATGGCTTTTCATCGGTGAGCTCTGAGATAGCCATTACATGCTCTACTGAATGATGCTGCTCATTCTGGATGTATGACAGTTTTCTGTAATGACAGTTATTTTTAGCCGGGTTTACACACCAGGAAGCAAATAGCAAAATGCAACCGGGGTACACGACTCAGGCTGAACCATGTAACCTCGTGTGTCCAAAAATCTTTGAACCAAATGATTACACTAAAACAAGTTCCAAATTATATTTTGCAGAAAGACTGGTTTACAGCCTGGGGCACATAATACTGTATATGTCTGGCTGAGGAAAATATAATCATATTCGTTATGAAGTCCAGGCAAAAACATGTTTGAAAAATGCACTTTTAACCTTGGAGTTTCGGGTTCAACTACAAATAATAAACGTGTCCAAAATCTTATTAGAGGTATAGCTAGTGTTTCAAACTAATCTCTATTCAATGCATCTGTAGCATATATTTGATATCAAACAGACAGGGATATTGAGGCTTCTGTGAACTGAATGAACATAAAACCTGCTTAAGGAAGTAAATAAAGGTTCCTACATGTTGATTATGTCAAGTAATGATTTTGTAGCTTTAAATCCAAATAATATGTTATTTCACAGATAAGTCAACTTTTCCAAAGGTTGGAATTTCTTGGTCTACTTTGAACATCTGCAAAGCAACAAATTCAAAAATAAATTTAAACACAAATAAAAGCCCAAGAAGCAGGATCTCTTGTCATTGTGTTGCTCCCCTGTTAATAGATCTGATAATCCATTTGTTTCATTGTTAGGATATAATTTGTGACATTTTGCATTTGTGTTAAACAGACACATATTTTCTATGTTTACTGACAACCGAACAGCTGCTCTATGTGTGGATAAACAGTATAAGGTGTTATTTTATTCTAAACAAAAATTCTTATTATAGAGTTGCCAAACTGTTGTGTATAGGAGAATCGTAACAGCTCTACTCTGTCATTGATTATTTTCTCATGACAACACTTTCTTACATACAGTATGTTACAGATGATACGAATACAGATCAGGTTGCAGTACACTAAAGTATTTCTTTGTTCCAGGTACAATCACTAGAGTATAGAAAATGACTTCACTCTATGTGTGATAATAGAGCGGAGTCAGATTACGCACTATCCACCTCTGTATTACACACTACACACATCTGACCACTGCGAACTTTAATTGTCAGTGGTTAACCAGCATCTTCATTCTAGATTTAGAGGTTTATATTCCCCATGAGCTTCCTCTTTGCTGCTGATGTGGCCAACCTGCAATGTTCCAGGGAAGCATGAACACCGGGAGGCTCGTAAATATTCAGCTCGCAGCGCTGAGAGAGAGAGAGGCTATAAATCCAAGGTCACTTTGGCCATTGCCTGGGAACAAATGCACACGTCTCTTTCCTCCTCTATCCTTACAGAGTGAATGCATACAGCTAGACAAAGAAAAAGAATGCACTATGGCCTTTTGTACTACTTTATCATTATTAAAAAAATAACAACGGATGCAATTATAAATATAAGCCTTATATCAACTGAGGTGTCTGGAGACCATGCTTTTCTTTGCAATTCTATCATTCCACATTTACCCTGTTCCTCTTTCCCTTTTCCTCATCTTCTATCCATTTCTCATCTCCTGCTCTTTCTTCCTCCTATACTGTATGTCCCTTAGCACCACAGGCAAGGAAATGTTATTGTAAACACTACATTCTAGCCCAGAACACTCAATAAAGAATCAATTTTGGGTCATGTGGCACCACAAACCACTGCCCTGAGGGGCCAGGGAATGGAGTAAAGCGCAGTGTCAGTGCTTGTGTGTGAGTGTGTAGCACTCTGTTCAGCCTGCTTCATACCCTCCATGAGCCTCTGAAGCCCACAGGACCTTGGCTCTGTAATTAGAGCGAGCCCCATTACAGCAGGCTTACAATAGCTGTAAGAGTCGTCCGGGTGGACTGGATTTGAATTCATTAGCATGTCATATATTCCTGCTCTCAGTTCGTCTGAGAGAGCAACCCACATTCCACAGCTAAATTGAACACGCACAGAATTTTGTGAATACAAAAGAGGCACAAATTCTGAACATGCGTGGCACTGACAGTTGTATGCGCAGGTTAAAGTTCACACTCGGGAAGTGTGCATGTGCGATGAGAGAGAAAAAATGTGGGAGGAGGGGTATGGGGTCAATAATAGGGCACCTACAGGGCAATACTTCCTCGTGTCTGTCATGCTTGGGTAGCATAACTGTCACACTGACACTCAATTAATAAAAAATGAAGGATGTCTTATGAGAGCTGCCACAGGCCGGAGACAATAATATCCAGCAGAAGGAAGAAAAAAGGGGGGAGAGACAAGGCAGTGGGGAGTCAGTGAATGTATGTGTCCAGTGGAGTGAACAAATGTCTCTGTCGGTATATGTGCTATTGTGACATGTGAATGTGTGTGTGTGTGTGTGAGTGTGTGTCTGTATAGAATGGAATAAGATTTTTTTTGTATTTCCACCACTAAAATAACTATGTTATTTTACACTAAAATAACTACATTATTTTACACTATATAAAAGAATCTATGAAAATGTATCCACATCAATTTCATTATTATTATTAAAAAAAAAAGATGTGATGCCACATCCATCACTCAAAATGGCACTTTTATTTTTTTTAAATATTTTATTGTATTGCTAATTAATTCAGCCCTCTTGCTACTGGTTTCACAAATAAGAAACTTATGTATTTAATTCTATTCAGTTTATATGAATAATTATACAGTCTATGTGTGTGAATGTGTGGATGTATCTGCAAATGTAGTTTCTTTTACCTAAAGGCCTCAATGATGTAAGAGGTCACAGCAGAGCCGCCTTCATGGGCATTAGGCTGCCAGGTCAACGTCACGCTGTTCCGCGTTACATCGGTCACAACGGGTTTGTGAGGCGGCCCGGGCAGCTGGTAAGGTTCAGACACTGGAGCCACAACCACATTGACGTTCTCTGTCACGCACAGACGCACAGACAACAATATGTCAGGACTATTTTCTCCATGTATGTACACTGCTTAACTGCTTCTATACAACTATTTAGATCACAATAAGATTTTTTAACTAGTATAAACTAGTATTTAATAGCTTTGGGAAAACTTGTCACTTATGAAGCTTGAGAACTCTCTCCAGCTTCTCACTGCATTATTTCCAATTAGGTTAGTCAGTCACTACTAATGAAGGTAATTCTGTTTCCTGCTGCACAAATTGACAATGACAATGTTGGTGTGAGGCTATTCCACAGTTAATGATAAATACAACACAACATCAAACAAAAATGCACCAGTGAAACAAGTGTGTGGGTCTGAGTGTTTACCTTTCACGGTAAGTACTCCACTCCAACTGGTCTCGCCGCTGGAGCTGGAGGCGAAACAGGTGTAGACCCCCGAGTCTGTTTCCTAGCAACAGAAGTATCAGGGTCAACATTTGCATGGAGTCAAAATATGACTGCACAAGCACTGTGATTGATGTGTACACTCAGAATGCACCACTCCTGTCCATTATTTATTATTATCAACTATAAAGTTTCACTTTCACAAGATAGGAGGCACGTTGTGTATTAAAAGCATCATATATTAGCGTAATATATCACTCATGAGCTCCTTGAACAAAACATTAGCTGCATTGGCTAATAGGACACACACACACACACACACACACACACACACACACACACAGACACACACACACACACACACATATATATATATATATATATATATATATATATATATATATATATATATATATATATATATATATATATATATGAAGATATATGAAAAATAATAGATGGGGAACAAACTGAAACATTTATTTAAGTCAAATTCACATCCCTGTCAGAAGCATTTAAACAGAACCAAGTAGAAGTAAGTAGAAATAAAGTAAAATACATTTATAAATGAAGTTCAAATATATAAAAAATAATATAATGCCACATAGCATATCATAATACAATAGTATAATGATGTATAATGATATTTATTTAGTAATATAAAGTATTATATATCATCCATCCATTTTCTGTAACATTTTTCCTACACAGGATCACAAGGACTCTTAAGTCTGGTGTATCACAGAGACTAAGGATAAAAGGTGAAGGCTACCCTGGATGAGGGTGCCAACCCACTGCAGGGCACAATAACCTCTAAGCCACAATATTGCAAATGTTCTTTCCCAATCAGAAAAAAAAACACTGATGCTGATATTGCACCATTTGAGTGTGGTTGAGTGTTAGTAGACATTGATGACTAACATCAGGAATGAGAATCTAAAAATCAGTCAGTTCATCAAAAAGCATCTATAGGTGTCCTGATTTGTGTTTAAACAGCAGTGTTAATCTGTAGTATGAGTTACAGTGTGTGTGTTTGTCTAGAAAGAAAGGGCAGAGTGAAGAACTCAGAGAGACAGGAAGAGGGAGGGAGAGATGAGGGGATGTGCACAGAAGGTGAGACCCATTAAATTTTAACTCCCTGGCTGAAGGGCAGAATCATGGCTGAAATTGCTTACAACAGTGGTAGATGTAGCACTTTTTTCTCTCCGTGGCAAAGATCTAATAGTGCTGACAGCACAGAGACATCGCTCACAGCTCTAAGGTCATACACAGAGACATGCACACCACCATGCATGACAACACACACACACACACACACACTTTAACCATACTGCAATGTTGACTCAGACCCAGCGCCTTAAAAGGCTACCACGTTTAACTAAACACATCAGTCTCTATATTAATGATCACAGCATGTGATGCACGTGCAAAAGGCATTTAATGTATTTATTGTTGAAATCTTTATGAACATCAGTGCAAACACTAATATGGTGCAAATGTAACAGTATTAAGAAATCTTCATGTATTTAAATTAATATATTATCAAGGGGTCTGGTTAAGCACACTGCTACTTAATCAAATTAGCTCCTTGCATTCACTTTAAGAAATGAGTATATGTACTGCAACACAGTGTTGATGATATTTGTAATGATACAGTCAGGTCCATTATATATTTTTTTGTCTTTACACCATGTGATTATTGTCATGTGATGTGATTAAAGTGTAGATTTTCAGCATTAGTTTAAAAGAATTAACAAAAATATTAAATAGACACTTGACTGATAAGTAGTTCTGTGGCCAGTTTTCTTGGTATTACATGACAAATTAAAGAGATGCAATTTCTGGAGATGATTCTAAATTGCATTTGGAAGATGTTCATGGGAGGATTCAGTGTGCAGTCCAATGTCGATGCAGTTTAAAAAACCCATTGTTAGGTTGAAAGCCCAATCAACAATTTGGTACGTTCTTAAAAAGAAGTAGTGTACCGTCAAGATCAGCAACACAAGAGTACAGAAGCCAAGTAAAGTGGACAATCGCACAATTCATTCCTTGGTGACAAAAAAACCCAGCCGAGTCAAGAACACTCTCAAAGAAGTAGATAGATTATTGTCAAAGTCACCAATGAAGAGGCCCTCATGAATGAAAATACGAAGGTTTTACCACATGATGCAAACCACTGGTAACACTCAAGAACAGAAAGTCCAGGTTAGAACTTTGCTTGAATAGACCTACCAAAAAAAAAAGCCTGCACAGTTCTGTAACAAGATTATCTGGACATCAACCATGATTAACTTGAATTATAAGAATAGAAGAAAATTGAGAAGGCAAGAGCTCATGATTTAAAGCATACCACATCATCTGTCAAACATGCTTGAGGGAGTGTCATGGCATGGGCATATATGACTGTCAGAGCCAAGAACTGGGTCAATGTGGTTTATTGATGATGTGACTGTTGATCGAAGTAGCAGGAGAAAATCTATAGTGTATAGAGCTGTACTTTATGTGCAGATTCAGTCAAAACTGATAGGAGGCCAACTTCAGGGTAGGGATGGATAATGACCCTGATCAGACTGCTAAAGCCACTAAAGAAACAGCCACAAACAAACTGCAACTAAAGATGGTTGCAAAAAGGTGTCTCAATGTAGGAAACTCAGTATTTGATGATATCCACTGGTTCTTAAATATTTAAGAGGATGCTAGTTTGGACAATTCATTTTGAGCCTGTGATGATGGGGGTCTATGCAACAAATGCGTGTAATTCCTAAATGGTTAATCCAATATTTTTGTTAAACCCCAGGAATAGAATCCATGTTAATTCCTTAGTGGTGCTGTACAAAGTCAAAATTTCAAAAATTTAGTCACTCTACAAATACTTATGACCCGACTATTTCTCAGTAGATTGACAGTAGATAGATCTTGAAAGATATTAAGATCATCTTTTGAAAGCAGGTCCAAATAACAGCAACAGAATTTTATATTACTGTCTGTTATGTTCATCAATAAAGCCACCACCGTTTATGTTGCAGAATGCAGCTGTTTGAACAACAGCATACAGATGGATGGCAAATTAAGGGAAAAATTATGGCACTGTTATGCTGTGGGGAGCATGTGTTTTTGCTGACATATCCTGGGTCCACCTGTCTATTTGGATAGAAGGGTCACTGCTAGTTAATACAAAGTTACTTTGAATGCTAACATGATAGCAGTCTTTTCCAGGACTACACAGTACATTTACCTAAGGAATAACAGCTCACCAAAAAGTTTGCTAAGTTCTATAAAATCTGTATAGGATATGCCAATGTCTATGCCATGGCTTTTACAGTCTCTAAATCTCAACTTGAATGGAACATTGTAGGGAGACATGAATTAGACAGTGTTCTTAATCAGCATTATCAAAACTAAAGCAACATCTTTGGGAAGAATGCTGTTGATTCTCCAATACACTCCCAGAGATTTGTAGAGTCTATGCCAAGTTGCACACTGGCCCAACACCTTACTGAGACACTTTATGTTGCTTTCTCCTTTAATTTGTCACCTGCCTATCTGTCTGTGTCTTCTGGCATTGTGTGGGAACGTAATGATGCCTTATTTTCTCTAGCGCTGTTGGAGTCTGTTCAGAGAAGTGTGAGGAAGTTGTGACAGCATCTGTGAGAAAGAATACGATAGAGAAAGAAATTGCAAACTGAAGCCATACTGGCAATCTTTTCTACAACTTCTATCACTTTCCTCAAACACTTTTTCATATTAGATAATTTTTTTTGACCAAAGCTCTGCTGTGATGCATGCTCGGTAGGTGTCTACTGAATTTATATGGCTTGCAGCCTTGAACGTTAAACACAAGATTAAAAATGCATGAGTGGAAAGGCAACAGGGAGCTAAATATTTTCACTGCTTCTCAAATCTCCTCTTTTCTTGTTTCCACCTTCTACACTCTCTCACTATCTCATTCTACATTTCTCTCTCTCTCACTCTCTCTCTATCTATCTACCTTTCTGTCCTTTTCTTTTTAAGACCCCTTTATTATGCAATATTGTTTTATAAGAGATGGATGCTAATCAAACAACAGCTCATTGAAATAAATGCAGAAGATATAAAGAAAAAAATAGCCTGGGTATATTTTAATCTGTTACTCACTGGTGGCCACAGATTACAAGAAAGGACTGCAAAGTGTACTGTAGCCCATAAAGATTACATCATGACTTTACCCTGTGACTTGCTGTACATCTGAATGAGAATTTAATTAAAGACTGAGCAGTCATTAATCTGTCCAGGCCACAATCAATTAACCCAACATCCACACTCATTGCGGTAGCTATCCCTTAGGAACACACACACACACACACACACACACACACACACACACACACACACACACACACACACACACACACACACACACACACACACACACACACACACACACACACACACCAGAGCTAGTGCTATAGCTATGTTTAAAAGGGCTGTCATAAGAAAATTCAATAAAACACTATTCACATTATAATATAATAATAATTATTAAGTCAAAACCAGAGATTCTTATTTGGACGTTTGACATACCTTTGTAGTAACTAATTAACCTAAATATCAATAAAATAGCAAATATCAGTAAAATCTAGCTATACATCAGAAGAACAGGCTAAATATCAGTGCAATGTAGTGAAGCACCAATACAGTCTAGCAAACTATCAATAGAATCTAGCAAAAAAGAAGTACAATTACATACAAGTACATACAAAAAATATGTCATGTTAGATAATGTTTAGATCTAGCTAAATATCAGTCTTATCTAAATAAACAACATAGGTATATCTCAGTATAATCTAGCTAAATAGCAAATCTAAAAAGGTAATTTCACGCTAAATATCCTCAAAGTATAGCTAGATATAAGTATAATCTAGCTAACTAAGTAAAATCTAAATAAATATCAGTAATGTATAGCTAGATATAAAAAACAAGCTAAATATCAGTAGATTGAAGGTATATATCAGTATAGTCTAGCTAACTATCAATAAAATATATCTAAAAAAAGTTAGGTATCATTAAATCTGGCTAAATATTAGTTAGATGTAGACAAATATCAGTAACTATCTAACTAGATATCAGGAAAACAGGCTAAATATCAATGTAATGGGCATGGAAAGATCAGTATTTAAACAAAAAAGGTCAAATCTAGCTAAATATCATTAAATCAATCTTGTAGATAAATAAAAGTTACATAGATGATAATTATTTTCTATGATAAGATTTTATTTTCTCTATACATTTGTTTATTAAACTTGGTTCTGTGGTTTACATGAGATACAACTATACAACGCACCACTACTGCAAATATTCTGTTTGTAGATAGCTGTTTGTAGATAAGCCCAGAAATATTTAATCCATATTGTAGTTGAAAAAAGTAGTTATATACTTTCCATCGTCTAAGTAATAAAAGTATAATTACAATCTGTGATCAACTTTTGAAGAAATCTGACAGTGCAAGTAGAGTAAAGTCAAAATCAGTCATCTTATTGTTGTAGGTCTCTCTTGCTTGACAGACTGGGTCAGCTGCAAACTACACTAGCTCTTTTTATGAAGCTCTCCTGACCCCATCATAAATTGGAGTCGCAAGCACACCTGTTGTGCTGATGTTCTGTCTCTGTCCTTTCTGTTGCTTTCTGAGACAGACATGGCCATGTTTTACAGGCTGAACTGCACAACAGATTTGCAGGTGAGCTGAACTGCAGACGTGGTTTTCAAACCCAGTGCAAGAGCATATGGTGACTGTCAGATAAGACAGTTAACTATGAAACCTAACATGCTGAATAGGTTCGATTTGAAATACCATATGCTAATGTCTCTAGGGTAATAAGGTTTATAAAAAACATGCATATTCACTTTGTAAAGTACCTGTAGAGCTGTGATTTGTAAGCTGCCATTCTCCATCAAGCTGAAGCGCTCGTCATTTCCCAGGATTCTCTGACCATCTCGCTCCCACTGAATGCTGGGTAATGGGTTGCCCATTACATAACACTGCAGTTGGGCAGTGGCACCGGGAGCAAGCGTCTGATTGGCTGGGCCTTGACGGATAATAGGTGGGACCCGATCGGATGGAGCTAAATTCAAACAAATGACAATGTTAATTAGACAGAAAATGACATGGTATATATATTGAACACTGAGTGCTACTATAATCAACTTTTACATTGACAGTATATTATATATTTACAGCATTTGGCAGACAACCTTATCCAGAGTGACTTACATTTTATCTCATTATAAACAGCTGAGCAATTGCGGGTTAAGGTCCTTGCTCAGGGGCCCAGCAGTGGCAGTTTGATAGACCTGGGATTCAATCTCACAACCTTCCATTCAATAGTCCAACACCTTAACCACTAAGCTACCATGTCCCCAAAATTAATCAGCATGTCAGTAAGAAAGATTTTAGGTTTACTGACATAAGAAGCAATACAATAACACAACTGAATTCAGACAATTTGATGGGCACCATTAAGTTTAAAAGCACCAGGCATCTGTTTTTCAAGCTACTGTATACTCTGGGTATGTGCAGAGTTAAGCAGAAGTCATTGGAGCAAGAAGAAGTGAAATACAACCGCTAATGCAGTTGTTTAACTTAAGTTGTCTACTCTTCAGTCACAACCTGAGAGTTGAAATAATGTAGCACTAAGCAGGACAGAAAAACCTTGTACTGCGCTTAAGTCCATTAAATCATTACTATAGATTTAAAACTGGGACAGTGAGATGGAGCTGGAAGAAACTGTGATCGTTAGAAGCAATCATCAATTTCCCTGTGCTATTAAATGGCAAGAAGCCAGATGTATGCGCTAGCTCCATCTGCATAGCGCTGAGTTATAATGTATGTATCGGCTTTTAGGATGAATTATGAGTTTTGAAGCAGTGCTGCAGTGCATTACTCCATGACCTACGGCATTCTGCACCCCATGTCAGCATGTCTTCACTGCAGTGCATCATGTATTTGTGTTATTTCCAAGCTTTAGTGAATAAATTATTCACGGTAAAAATGGTCCCTATGTTAACCCAGGGTTTTGATAAATAATTGACTTGTCAGTTACTTCAGAATTTAGCATTCTCTTTTTAGCAACAGCTGGGAAATGCTTTTCAAAGACATGTTTAAAACACACATCTTCACTTGAAGAAATGACAAGGTCACGAATGTGTTAAAAGCAACATAAACACCAGTTTGAGCTTTTGTTGTTTAAACGATTCTGGGCTATTAAATTGAATAATAGTTAATATAACAGTTGTATAATGCCGATGTGTTGCTAATAAATAAATAGCCAGAAATTAAAGTTTCTGGGCTGAAAATTAGGGATTTAGGCTTAAACAAAAGGAGGTGTTAAGATTTAAAATGTTGGTTACCTTTTGTGAAGGTAAACATTTTCTGTAGGAAATGTTTTTTCCTCATTGTACATGTTTGTATCACAAATGTACAACTAAAAATCGCTCTTCTTTTGAGGCTCATTTAGGAACTACAATGTAAAAGCACTAAATAGAACAAATAGAACAAAAGTTCAAATCACTTTTGTACTTCAAAGCACTTTTGTATGTTGCTCTGAATAAATGCAATGTAAATGTAGTGAGCGTATATAGTTAACAGAATGGTATTTGGCACTTTGTCTATGTTTTGGAGTATCATTCACAGCTCTTAAGAGTGTTCTTTCTGTATTGCTAGTTTAGTTACAAATTTCATGGACATAAACAAAGGAACCTGTGGTGAAGCACAAAATGATGTTAAGATTTTGCAGTGCTGTTTCCTAGCATTCTTAATCAAAACATTAGCTATATTCCCCCTCAGGAAAAGCAAGGTTGCATTACTTATAACCTGGTTTGTGGATGTCTCTTACTTACGACACCGAGGATAGGATACGTCACTCACATACTATCTAAATATAACTGAGCGAATAATTTTATTCATAACAAAAAACGCAAGTCCGGGTGAACGGATTTATAACTAAATTCGATAAAATTCGATAAATTCGATTTATAAAAATTCTAAATTCGAATTATAACTAAAATTCGATAAAATGCCAGCAACATGAATTAAACAACAAATGAAACAGGTATGAACTCATAGTACTATATTAGAAAAGTCATAAATGCTCACTCGTAAAGTGCTCTTATGAAGACGACAGATTTAAGTGACCTTGAATTTTGTGTGTCTTTGTTTGTGAAGGTTAATCACATCATTACAAAATTGCACACTGGTTTTCAAAGAAACAGAATTGATCTGTAAATAATCTAATCACTTCGCTTAATAACGTATTTGTTTTAACCAAACCCCATTTTACAACGACATCTCTCCGGGTTACTGCCTGCACAGATGATCGGAAAAATAGACTAGTATTCATTTACTAGTCATTGCACAGTAATAAACAAACAGCGCTCATAAGGCATGGTTGGAAAATTTTATATTTTAAAACAGAGGGCTTTGATTGGTGAAATTCAATATAAAGAGAAATCTATAAGAGTGTTGCTCACATGGCACTGGGTGTGATTTGTATTAGCATTGACAGCTTCTCAGATGCCCACAGTTAGTCAGAGTCATTATTCTGGTTTACAAGGGGTCTGTTTGTGATGGTGTTGCAGCATGCAGAGATGTGCATGTGTCTGCATTAACACACACACAAGTCCACACAAGATGCATAAACAGTTTATCGGTCATTGGGGAGCAGAAGGGAGTAGGCAAACGTTGTCGGGCTATTTGCATAGTGTGACGACGGCTTGTCCTTTTTGATTATGTCTCCCCTGCCTCCTGCTGCTCACTCCTTTGAGGATGTGGAATTTTTAATTTGGGAACTCTTTGAAGAGGTTTTAATGTATTTTCCGGGTGAAAATGAGCCACACAGGGTAAAGCTTGCTGTGATAAGGTCATGTACAAATAATACAATTACATCCATGCACCCGGAAGCTTAATGTTGTTAGGCTGATATTAAAATACCAGTAGTTTGTTATTGGCTCTGTGTTAGGGTGAAGGATGATGTATGTGATGGTTACACAAATAAAATGAGCAGCCCGACTACACGGGGATGTTTACGCACCGTCTTCTACTTCCAGCAGGGCTTTGGTGAGGACACTCCCTGCAACGCTGATGGCCTGGCAGATATAATACCCAGAATCCTCGCTGTGCACATTGCTAATGGTGAGCTCACCACTCAGTGACACAGAGAAGCGACCTGACTGTGCTGGAGGCTGGCTGGGGAACATCAGCATCTGAGAAATTTTTTTTATAAAAATTCATGTGATAAAAAAACATTATGGCACCAAAGCAAATAAACATGTTAAAGAATTTTTTATTTATTTATGGAATTTAATTGTAGTCTGCTGTATTATTATAAATATTATACCACAATATTTCAATAGGTTTCATATTGAGACTATAGGAATAAAATAAAGATATACATAAGCATGCACATTCAGTATGTGTATATTAAGCTTTATAATGACATCTTGAAAGGTATCAGTAAAATTCTAACCCCTAACCTTCACTGCTAACAATACAAAAAATATTAAAAATATCAAATCAAAATGTATGTCTTAGATATCAAAGTCGTACCAACATGAGTTACGTATTACTCAATTATATACCAAGAAGATGTAAGCAAATAAATAGAATACATAAAACAGGGCAGTCCATTTGCATTTGTGAAGAACATTATAACAATGAGTGTAATAGTTGTTGTTTGGATGTAAAATACGAATGAGTATTAAGATTTATGTACACATTAAAGAACAATAGCAGAGCTATCTCATCTGGTGGTTAAGGGTTTATGTGTGTAGGGTGTCAAAGAGACAGAGAGACAGGGGTCATGCACAAAAGGTTGAGGATAAGAAGCCTTCTTCATGCAAAAGGAGGCAACATTGACAGCTGCTCCATTGTCTGAGCTGGCTAGGGGGATGAGTGTGTGTGTGTGTGTGTGTGTGTGTGTGTGTGTGTGTGTGTGTGTGTGTGTGTGTGTGTGTGTGTGTGTGTGTGTGTGTGTGTTTGTGTGTGTGTGTGTGTTACTGTTTAATTTTTGGAGATTATTCACTGACCCCCTCATCCTGCCCTCTGGTTCTGAACACTGTCACTCTAAAGTTCCTTGATTTGGTGTCTATATCCGTTAACCCATTATGTGATCTTTCTCTGTCTGTCTGTCTGTCTGTCTGTCTGTCTGTCTGTCTGTCTATCTCTTTAAACTTTACATACAAGAAACTACTTCACCAACTCCAGAGTATACATCGTGAACATTATAATTATACAACATATATATTGTCAATATATCCAACTATATATAAAATATATACACAATTTTTTTTTGTTGTGTGGCTGACTAAAATATCTTCTCTCTGTCTTTGTCGCCTGTCTGTCTCTTTTCCTTAATCGCTTTCTGTATTTCTCTCTTTATGAGCTCTGTGTTGTAGTTTTTTCCCCAGTTTATGATTAAGGCTTTGTCTTGTTTTAACAAGTCTGTCCCTGTTTTGACCTTAGCTTGAATTTCCGACTATGATTTGTCGCAACAAACAAATAAATACATCCAGCCTACTCACGTGCCTAACTTCCTTTCACATATATGTACGTAAGCCTAGTTTGAGACCTGGCAGATGTGTTCATAGTAGCAGTAATCACTGTCTAAATTTCTGTCTGCACTGACATTTAACTAAATGTCTGCATGTAAAAGCACACAATACACGATGATCCAAAGATATTTAAGAATTTAGAGGTAACACAAATAATGCAAAATATTTTACACTTCAGGCAAGACTGAAAGTTCTGCTTTAAAGCTCTTAGAGAGCCTGATGAGCATCTGCCCTCTCTTACCTGGCTCCCTTCTTTTTGCCAGAACACTGCAGGTGGTGGGTTTCCCTTTGTGCCACACAGGAACGTCACGGTACGTCCCAGCGCTGAGATTTGATCCCGGGGACGAACCACAATCTGAGGAGAAACTGGAGACCAGCACAAGATAGCATTCTTTCTTTAAAAAGTTTTAGATATATCAAGCTCAGTTGGTGTTACATCTGTTGTAAAGTTTCAAGTGTGTGTCATGCAGTAAAGCCAGCATGAGTGATAATGAGCATGTATGCTTGGTTTCAGGGCCACCAGTGCATGATGAAGTGTGTTCTGAATGAATGCGTTATTTAGACTGTGTGATCAGCAGAAAGCAGCACTGACACCTAACCCAGAAAAGTGACATTTTCAGCCATAGCTGTAAGTCAAGCCAGTTATACTGCTCCTTCAATATATGCATATGTAAATCCTATTTTGACAATTACATTGATAATAGAAACATCTATTTGAACATAATACATTGTTGGATCCTCACGGATGTGGATGTATTTGCTGCTGAAATATTGGCTGATTAAATCTCATGTGGGTTGAAGCGCACCATTTTGGTAGGGTTTTATTCTTCTACTGCCTCATACAGAATAAACGGCACAGAATACAATGAGCAATAATTCTCTATTGGAATTGTGTGGGCTTACACAGGACTAGCTCTCTGTTGTGTGTTGTGTGAATGCGTGTGTGGTTGAGTGTGTGTGTATGTATGTGTGTGTGTTTGTGTGTGTGTGTGTGTGTGTGTGTGTGTGTGTGTGTGTGTGTGTGTGTGTGTGGGAGTGCCATAACAAGCCCTACACATCTAAGAGCCTGTGGGATTCAGGCCTGTGCAACTAAATAAGCAGCTCAGATCGGAAAAGTGTTTGTTGTGAGAGATCAAATTTCCAAGAGAAGATTTTTGTTTTGTCTCCTAATGGGGACTTGGAGTACAAAAACATTGATAAAGTCCCCAGAGATTTGGGCTCAGAACAACTAAGAATGTCTTCGCTTCCTGTGTTCCTGTATTTCTACATACAGACCTCACTCTGTTTCTTCCCTCTGTTTCTAGCTTAAGTCATTATAGAGGAAAGTAAATGAAGCAAATAAGAATGATATTTTTATATGATCAAACAAGGTGAGTAATCTGTGTTTAATAGTCTGTTAAATAAAAGGAGAATTCTCATGTACTGTATATTTGCTTTAACAAAGCAGTGAGGAAACCTGAAATAGGGCTTAAAAATAATTGCAAGCTGGTGCTCTGGAATGAGTATCTGCTAATCCGGTGTGACACTTCTGAGATATTTTTCAGCTTTTTCTGTTTATTAATTTTTTTTTTGTAATAAGTCTGTTTTGTTTTGAACTGGGTTTAAAGTTGTAACTCATTTCTGACCATTGTCTGCCATTTTAAGGGCTGCCATGTCTACCATATTAAGGGCTGTCTTTCTCAATTGGCGTTTCTTTCCCATGCACCTGAAGGTTTGCTCCCTAAAATACTCCCAAAATGCACCACAAATACCAGGGCACATCAATGCCCTTACTGGAAATGCTGTCATATTTTCTAAAGACTTTCAGCTAAAAAAGAAAAGTGGACAATCTCTCCATCAACCTCTACAAATTTAAGGACTGCTTTAAGCATCTTATATACAATAAACCTTTTTACCAGTGCACCACAGACAGAATGGAAATCAGCTTGTTGGACATTTTCGATCAGTATAAACAAATGAATTATTTAATCTCTATTTTATCTCTATAAGTGTGATATAAAATGAGTCAGGACACTGTTGGCTTTCAGCGTGAGACGTTTGTTTTTACTGTTGGGATAACCTTACACAGAATTTTAGTGGTTGAATATAACACCTACAAATGTTATAAACAAGCACTTGGGGCAGCTCAACGAGCACACAAGGGTTTAATAGCACCATTTACTCTGAAGATATAAAGATTTGTGTAGAAAATAACAATCCTGCGTATCTACATTCATGTAAGCCGTTAATCACCACTGTGGAGTGTGACACGGCAAAGACACTCAATGCTGAACATGGACACAAATTCTGTTCACTGTCTGCAGTCCAAAAGTGCTGTAATGGGAGTACAAGGACAGTCAGAGTCTGATGTTAGTATTATCCATCAGTCAGCAGCGTCCGGTGCAGATGCAAGTGATAGATGATATTTTATGGGTTTTTTTTTTTTTTTTGTTTATAGTGTCTGATGAGGAAATATAAATGTCACTAGAAATTTAATCATCAGTGTCCCAATGTGTAGTGAGCCAGAGTCCTTAACAATGCCCCAGCCTGTGTACTCTTTCTCTCTCTCTCTCTCTCTCTCTCTCTCTCTCTCTCTCTCTCTCTCTGTCTCTCTCTCTCTCTCTCTCTCTCTCTCTCTCTCTCTCTATATATATATATATATATATATATATATATATATATATATATATATATATATATATATATATATATATATATATCCAGAGAGCTGACTGAGATGCAGCCATAGTAACACCTCATACCTAAATGAATTACACTGTATCTACTACATCAATCAATATACAGACATATTTATTGTTAAACCTATAACAGTTGACAGGTTTGAGAAGGTAAATATATCACTCATCCCCGCTAAATTGCAAATTGCTGTTAACCAAAGACAAACATGGAAGCTTGGATGGTTTATGCACTCTTTGCTTGAAATCACAGAGATCAAAAATTTGGACTTCTAAGTTATAGGGTAGGATACAGATAGTTAGGAGAGGATACATATGATTACTTCAGTAAGTACGTTTATGAATACAAGATTTGCAAAAAAATTCAGAATCTACAACAATATGCAACATAACTTCTCTTGCATGTCAATCTCTTTTTCTCTCCTGCTGTGCTTTCTGCTTGTCCTCGGTTTGAGTGTGATCAATGCCTCTTGCTGGTGGATGTTAATCTGAGGCTTTATCTTGCCTGCAGCCGTCTGTAAAGACGCCTTCCCCGCTGAACTATGCCCTGCGTGGGCACAAGCCCCCACGCTAGCACACTTCCTGTGTGATCTTCTGGACGTGCTTTTTGCCGACGGTTGAAGGAGGGGCATATTGATTAAACCCAGATCTATCACTCTTTAGCACATGCTTGAGGAGGGGTGATGCTACCATTTCTAACCTTCAATGGTTAATTGATTTCTTCTTCGCAAATCGTTTCTCTCTTTCACACACGTCCAGAGCAAATTGCCAGCCCTGACGCCTTGTGTTAAGTCGCAGTGAGGCAAAATGTCCTCTTTAGCTTATGTCACAAATTTATTTTAGGGCAATCTATCAGGTTAGTATGCTTTGAAACATCAACACCTTCTCTGTAAATGCATCTAACAAGCACTTTGCCATTGTTAACTCCATCTCTCATGTCCTCTCTGTCTTTTTGCCTCTATCATGCTCTCTCTCTCTCTCTCTCTCTCTCTCTCTCTCTCTCTCTCTCTCTCTCTCTCTCTGTCTCTCTCTTTCTCTCTCTCCGTCTCTCTCTCTCTCAGTCAACAGCTGCCTCATTGGCGGCACAGTAAATAAACAATCAGAGCAAGAGCAGGGTGCTGCCAAAGCACAGCTTGCAAGCGTGAAGCTTTCTGGAATAGATGGAAATCCAACAGTGAGGTGGGATACGGAGGTCAGGAGGTTAGCAGAGAGGTCAGAAACACAACACATCCTTCCTCTCTATAAGTCTGCACCCAACTCTAAAGGAGCTTAACGCAAACACAGCAAGTAATGATTTCAATTTCCTCAGTTTTCAATAACCATCTCTACACCTGTGTGTATTGATTCCATCATCCACTCTCAGCAAGGTTGATGCAACCAAAACAAACATTTATGAAATGCTTAATGGTAAGAGATTAGGTCATTTATGTAACAGTTTCCTGTTACATAAATGACCTAATCTCTTACCATTAAGCATTTCATAAATTTCATTGTTCATTTCCATATACAAGTAGCCTCTTTAAAAATCATCTTTATCTAAGAGCACCCTCTTCAAAAATATGTATTTATTTAAGAGCCCTCTCTTGTCTAAAGGGATTATACTCTTTAGATGGGCTAAAGATAAAAAAAAACAGTAGGTATTGTCAGTAGTACTGGTGCTCCAGACTACCAGTGGAATGGGTCGACCTTCAGTGTGAGATGTTTTTACCTCTATATGAGGACACAAATTTCTTGACTAAAACACACATTTTTAACAAGCACTTGGGGCATTTCACAAAGCAGAAATGGATGTGATATTGGCCTTAACTTTAAAGATGTAAACATTTGTGTGAAAAAACTAACTGGAATGGTTCTATGAATATATAACCAATAATAGGCTAGGTAAAAAACAGATTTAACTACCGATCGTTAAACCCTTGAGTGTCTACTTTCAGATGAGTCATTAACCACCACTGTGGAGTATGACATGACAAAGAAATTCACTGCTGAACACAACAAAGAGGCACAAATTCCCTTTTTGGCTTCTGGTAAAAAGAGTTACAATAAGAAAATAAAGTTTTCCTGGATTCTACTTGCTGTATGCAGGAGATTTATTATATGTTGTTACTGTTCAAACGAACAGAGGATGAAAGAGTGAGAAAGCATCTCCAAAAATATTTCAAATGATCCTACTGTATTTTTTTTAATACTATATGGACAATACAATGATCCAAACAGCCAATCGTGTGGTAGCAACACAATACAGAAATTCTTACAGATACAGGTCAAGAGCTTTAGGTAATGTTCACATCAAACAATGATCTCAGTGACTTTGACCACGGCTAATTTGTTGGTGTGGATGAGGTCTATGGGCTGCAATAGCATAAATCCACAAATCAGGTTTCACTCCTGTAAGCTGAGAACAGCAATCTGAAACTAAAGTGAGCAGAGAATGACAGAAACCTGTGATGTGAACATTGATCTTAATTATTCACCATAACCAGTGCATCTCGAGCTAAGATTCCCAATTTGGAAAGCTGCTGAAGCACAACGTAAGCTAACAAATGTGTCTTGATGCTTTCATTTTCAGCATCAAACCAGCCAGAGTATCCAAACCCCTTTGCTTTTACTTTTTTTTTTAAAAACACACATACTGTGTCTACACTTTCACATACACTCCCCCAGGGCTGATAAGAACTTAGCACTCTTAACACAAATAAACCAGCATGAAAAAATCCCTGATCATCCAGCCAAGACACAACACACTACTGCCACCCCTCCCTGATACACACAAACACTCAGACACACAATCGCACACCTCAAAATCAACCAGATCACAAGCTGCGTGTAACACACCACTGCCAGTGTGCTGAGTCAGAACCCCCAGTGGGATGATACTGACAGGCACTTGTCATGCTCCAACAGTTGCGCAGACAGTCATGGTGGGAAGCCATGCTTCAGTAGATGCAAATGTAATTAAAACTCCTACACACAATTAACATGACCTATAGACTGTAACCACCATCACATGTGTTTAAAGGATTCAAGTTATCTATGGCAAAATCATGTAGAACACATACAGGCCTTTTTTTCTGTCCAATCAGCCTTGTGAGCGTGGCTCTAACTGCACCACTTTCACAAGAAAAAAAAAAGCAATACATATAAATGATACTGCATTGTAAAAGTGTCACTAGTTTTGCCCTGGCTAGGCCACAGTGACAGGCTTTTAAAATAGACCTTTATTGCAGATTCACTGCTTCCATAATGAGCTTAGGGGGCTGCGGGCCAATGCAGCAGGCTTAAAGTCGGGAATAAACCGCTGTTACATGGGCTTATTTCATCTCTATTGTTCCCCAGTTTACACATGCTAATGAAGAGGCCAGTTAAGGAAATGAGCACACTGGATTATTTCACAGCCTGCCACTGAGCACATGATGAAACAGATCCTTCATCTTTAGAGTAGGACAGAAACCCCTCGGTTTCCACCGTTTTCACTCATTCTTTTTCCTCAAGTCCTCTTTAACCCCTACTTCTAATTCATTCTGTCTAAACAAAAAGCTTGCACCTATGAGAAGTGTAAAAGTGATATAAATTCACAAAACTGAAATCCAAAAGCCAAAGAGTTAGAACAAGCCTTAAAAACAAGGTCTGTGTTATAACAGCATCAGGGTCCAACAGCAAGCCATCAGCTGAACAGGTCGAGAAGTACAACAGCACCCAGACATCATAAAAAAACATCTACAATAAACATTTACTACAATGGATTAAATTATAAAACTATGAACTATTATAATCCCTCCTCATTTCCATTCTAGCTACAAAGCAAATCAAATTTGTGAATTTAAACTGTGTGAAATCACATTCTGTTTAAATGTTATATAATTAGGCCGAACTGATGAAGCCGCTGCAGAAAGTGTTTAAGAAAAACATACATCACCATTACTAACTTTCATTAGACATTAAACTGACCTGAATAACCAAAAATGTTCCCAGGAGCTAAGCTCAAATTGCTCTTCTTATTGTGTGTACAAGACACTAACAGAGATCCTGACAGGAAGCGGTCTGTAATGGGATATGCAGAATGTACTACTTTACACAGATATATATTTTTACACACTTTTTCACAAATTTCCTAATTTAGATCTTGACATAAATAGCATCCATGTTTGTCAGTCACCTAATCAGATACTTTTCACCTTTTCTTTGCTCTGTAGAAAAGCCACAAGCTCTAAAAAGCATGCTGCAAGTTGACTTTATACTATTTCTGAAAAATGCTCAGGAGAAATGGTTCAAGCCAGACCTCACTGGCTTTTCTGCTGTGGCCTGTAACATTGTTCTGGGTTTGAGGGGAAAAATGCACTTCAGAGGTTTGAACTGTGTGGCTTTATAATATTCCACTTAACTCAGCTGTCGCAGTAGAACTCAGTATATTTAACCGGAGTCCTTTTCCTTTGACAACCTTTACATTCCTTGCACTACAGAATGAACTTTTTTTGCATCCCCATAATAAGAATGAGCTTGTCCTTGCTCATACTCCATCTCATATTCCAATATAAGTGCAGCAGCACAAAATATTAAGAAAAAAAATGGTGTAAAGTTTAGCGTATAAGCCCTGATGTCTTCAAGTGATAATTCTAGAGGCTCCACTGTTTTATTCAGTGTGAACACAATCATCATCTTTTCACATCCTGTATGCGTTTCCCTCTTTCTGTTCTCACTAACACTCTGTGCTCCTTCATAACGGAATGCTGAGGGTTGGCACTACTTTATGGCACATAACAAAATGTCATAAATCACTTAAGTGAAGGTTGGCCTCTAAAAACAGTTTACTACAGAAGAATTTTGGTGTAGTGCCCCCCCCCCCCAAAAAAAAACAGTACTTATAGGATTTATAACAGAACTACTTAAATGTATAGTATTCCAAATAAGCTTGATCCATAAGATCCTACTCAAGATCCATAAAAAGAAAAAAAAGAAGCTTCTACTCATCTTCAAACAGAATTCATTCACCCTTTGTAGGCTTCTTTTTCACTATGTTGTATGTTCCTACTAACACACATTTGCAAGACATGATACTAAACCTGGATGTACATGGATCTACTTTTGATGACATTTGTTAATAATGACATACATCTAATAACTGTTAAAATGACTGGTCATTTTTTGAAATTAATTAAAAAATTATTTATATGAAAATATGTGAAAATTACTGTAAATGTAAATCTATTTTTTGACAGATGTTAAGAGCTTAAAAATTTAAATGTGAAGAGTTTTGCCTTAGTATGTACAGTCGTGGCCAAAATTTTTGAGAATTACATAAATGTTAGTTTTCACAAAGTTTGCTGCTAAACTGCCTTTATATCTTTGTTTCAGTTGTTTCTGTGATGTACTGAAATATAATTACAAGCACGTTTCAAAGGCTTTTATCGACAATTACATGACATTTATGCAAAGAGTCAGTATTTGCAATGTTGGCCGTTCTTTTTCAGGACCTCTGCAATTCGACTGGGCATGCTCTCAATCAACTTCTGGGCCAAATCCTGACTGATAGCAACCCATTCTTTCATAATCACTTCTTGGAGTTTGTCAGAATTAGTGGGTTTTTGTTTGTCCACGCCTTTGAGGATTGACCACAAGTTCTCAATGGAATTAAGATCTGGGGAGTTTCCAGGCCATGGACCCAAAATTTCAACGTTCTGGTCCCCGAGCCACTTAGTTATCACTTTTGCCTTATGGCACGGTGCTCCATCGTGCTGGAAAATGCATTGTTCTTCACCAAACTGTTGTTGGATTGTTGGAAGAAGTTGCTGTTGGAGGGTGTTTTGGTACCATTCTTTATTCATGGCTGTGTTTTTGGGCAGAATTGTGAGCGAGCCCACTCCCTTGGATGAGAAGCAACCCCACACATGAATGGTCTCAGGATGCTTGACTGTTGGCATGACACAGGACTGATGGTAGCACTCATCTTTTCTTCTCCTGACAAGCCTTTTTCCAGATGCCCCAAACAATCGGAAAGGGGATTCATCGGAGAATATGACTTTGCCCCAGTCCTCAGCAGTCCATTCACGATACTTTCTGCAGAAGATCAATCTGTCCCTGTTGTTTTTTTTTGGAGAGAAGTGGCTTCTTTGCTGCCCTTCTTGACACCAGGCCATCTTCCAAAAGTCTTCGCCTCACTGTGCGTGCAGATGCGCTCACACCTGCCTGCTGCCATTCCTGAGCAAGCTCTGCACTGGTGGCACTCCGATCCCACAACTGAATCCTCTTTAGGAGACGATCCTGGCGCTTGCTGGACTTTCTTGGACGCCCTGAAGCCTTCTTTACAAGAATTTAACCTCTTTCCTTGAAGTTCTTGATGATCCTATAAATTGTTGATTTAGGTGCAATCTTAGTAGCCACAATATCCTTGCCTGTGAAGCCATTTTTATGCAACGCAATGATGGCTGCACGCGTTTCTTTGCAGGTCACCATGGTTAACAATGGAAGAACAATGATTTCAAGCATCACCCTCCTTTTAACATGTCAAGTCTGCCATTCTAACCCAATCAGCCTGACATAATGATCTCCAGCCTTGTGCGCGTCAACATTCTCACCTGAGTTAACAAGACGATTACTGAAATGATCTCAGCAGGTCCTTTAATAACAGCAATGAAATGCGGTGGAAAGGTTTTTTTTCATGGCAAAGAAGGACTATGCAATTCATCTGATCACTCTTCATAACATTCTGGAGTATATGCAAATTGCTATTATAAAAACTTAAGCAGCAACTTTTCCAATTTTCAATATTTATGTAATTCTCAAAACTTTTGGCCACGACTGTAGTATATGTTCTGAAATTGTTTCTGACAGCACTAATCAGTAGTATTGTTCTGTGCACTGAGGGTACTATATAGCAATTGACTGACTTTTCTGATGGTAAATAAACAGTGATATATGTTAGAATGTAGTCACCATGTTAAAACCACTGGGTTGAGTATGTGAGGGGGAAAAATTTCTAGATGCATATCATGCACTGGACGCGTCTGAATCCCAAAGGTCACGCGGCCCTGTCACATGCAATCACAATGGCTTCCTTTTCCCACATGCAGATACACACACACACACACACACACACACACACACACACACACACACACACACACACACACACACACACACACACACACACATGCAGGATGATGAGATGGAATGGTACTTACGAGATGGGCCCACTAAAATGGAGAATGGAAAGAAAAAAATGAAAGAACATGAGATGGATGATATGAACCTGTGTGTATGTGTGTGTGTGTGTGTGTGTGTGTGTGTGTGTGAGAGAGAGAGAGAGAGAGAGAGAGAGAGAGAGAGAGAGAGAGAGAGAGAGAGAGCCTGGCGACTTTACAGCTTTGTTCAAGAGGCTTTAAAATCTACAGTATCTAGATAGTTGAATGAATTTTATCTTTTATACAAAGAGCACTAAGTACTAACTGAATACTGGACAAAAGAAGTCATACAGGATATACTGTACTCTTCACCGCAAACTGAATTAATGAACTGAATTACAAGAAAAAGCAGTGACAGCTAAAAGACTGTGAACCATTAGTGCCATTAGTATTACAACCACAACTGGCATGCTCGTACGGCTGACAATGAAATCGCCAGTTCAAGTCTTCTGTTGCTGCACCTTTTCACTTATGTGTGCGGATTTCTTAATGAAACAGCATTCCCAAATCTACAGTCATGTTTCATGGTGCAAGATGTGCCTCCAGCTGAACAGAGCTCCTTTAATTGTGTCTGGCAGCCCTAAATAAATGAGCGTTGCTGGAGCGGTTTGCCCTTTTTAATGAGCACAGTGCAAAGGAAGCAAGTGCACTTGTGCTGCAGCTGATTGGATTAAATCTGAAATGAAGTTACGTGTTGATGAAATGGTCATATCGCTTTAGAACTAGTGTGCATTAGCATGAGTGGGAGTATACAAAGTGTGTTTGTGTGTGTGTCTGTGTGTGTGTGTTAGCTTACCATGGACTTGCAGTGTTCCTGATGCTTCTGCTTTGCCAACACTGTTTTCAGACACACAAGTGTAGGTTCCTTCATCCTCAGCTCTCACCTGCATCAACCGTAGACTGTTATCACTACGGATCTCAAATCTGAGAGAGAGAGAGAGAAAAAGAGAGAGAGAGAGAGAGAGAGAGAGAGAGAGAGAGAGAGAGAGAGAGAAAGAAAGAAAGAAAGAAAGAAAGAAAGAAAGAAAGAAAGAAAGAAAGAAAGAAAGACACCCTTATAAATTCAGTGAAATGTTCGATTTAGTCATTATGGCATATTTCAGATATTATTATTAATGTTTATCTCTTCTTTCTAATTTATAAATTTTACTAAAAAAACTTTTACTGTGGATACATTAATACTATATAATGAATGACTATACCAAAGAACAGCAGATTTTTAGTCAGAAGATGATTTATCATTTATTATAACAGCAGCTCTATCAATAGTACTGACTGCATCTCAAAATACAAATGAATCTTAATACATTCATTCTAATACCTTATTGTTTCTATGGCAACTACTATTTCAGACAGAATTGCACTAGCATTATTAACATTAGTGTAGTAACACTTCCTTCCTATTCCTAGCTGATATTCATAATAATCATAATATAAAATGTCTTGTTATATAACAAAGAAAAAGATCACTGACATGGTGGAACTTTTCATGAGGAGATGTTCACTGAACGTTTATGGAAGGAGACTCCAGTGTCAGCTCTTTGCAAATGATTCATAACATTCAATGTAATTCCTTATTTATTCCTTATTCCTTTATCCGAATGTGTTCCTAGGCTTTAGTAAAGTACTAAACAATATTGTTAACAATAGTGTTTAAAATAATTTGTTACAATTGTTTTATGTGTTTTTTGTGTGTTCCTTAACAGAAAGTCAAGTGTTAATAAAAATATTCAGGGTTCACACATCTTTTAAACTCATCGATGCTTGTTATTTATTCTTGTTAAGCTGTATGTGAAATCTAATTAATCAGTGGTTCAGCTCTTAAAACTGTACTGAGCTGTGTGTGGAGCCAACAGCAGCACCAAATAAACAGCAGTAATTCATTGGTGGAAAAAGTTTTATATGTGCGAATATTAGGGTCTCACCTGCCCCGGGGCAGCTCCCCCTCCTCCCTTCGCCAGCGGATAGTGGGCGCTGGATCTCCCTGAACCTCGCACTGAAAGTCTACAGTGTCATCAGTCAGGACCACCTGATTAATCGGTCTCCGCACAAACATGGGTCTCTCTGGATGACAAATGACGTTGAAAAACAAACAAAAAACTACCTTAAAAGCAGTGAAGCGAGAGAAACAGATAGTGTGTGAGAAACTAAAAGAGAATAAGTAAGAGCGAGAGAGCAAGAGAGCGAGAGAGAGAGAGAGAGAGAGAGAGAGAGAATTGTAAACTTACCAAACACTACTAGCTCAGCTGGATCGCTGTCCTTTTCTCCTACCATGTTGGTTCCTACACACACGTACATCCCTGCGTCACTCTTGCGGGTGTTCGAGATCATTAGCTTGCCTCCTCGGATCTGTGGAGCCACAGAACACTGCTCAGTCCTGCTGATCTATGGTCAGTTGTACTACTCGAATGACATCAAAATAATTTACTCTCCCACAGTAGCATTTTTATATCAGTATTCTAATGGCCAATAATGCAAAATTCTATTTTTTCCCTGTGCACAGATGCAAAAAAAATTGTCCTACATTCATAGAGCAGCACAGTGCACTACTGTCAACAGAGCAAGTTTATTATGCCTGTATAAAGACTAACACAGCTCTTTATGTGATGAAATGCCTAAATCTGAGCAAGCTACCATTAATGCATTCGAAATGCACTGCCAAACCCCATTTAGATAAAGCTGCCAGCATGCAGGTTTATGTGCTAGGCGTATCCGTGTGGGTCTCTACAACAGAGAACAGAAACAGGCGGAAGAGCAATAAGGCACTCACATTTGATACGGTCATGGGATGAGTGGAGTGGATGAAAGGGCTGCAAGGGAGGGGAAAAAAAAAAACAGACGAGGAGGATGTTAGAAAATCAGACTTACAGTGATCCTCTCGTCTTTGTCATTGACTTTTACGTTATTCCTTTTCCAGGAGATGGTGGGCTCAGGATGACCGCGTGGGGGAATACACTCCATTACGGCCGGCTCTCCTGCAGCTACAACTACATCGCTCGGGGTCTGTCGGAAATCGTCCCGCAAAACTGCAAGACAGAGAGGCATGAAGTTGGAGAGAGTTAAAGAGGGCAGAATCAAGTTCAACTCGGTGAATATTAAAATCAAAACAAGAGGAAATTGTTCGAAAATAAAATAACAGTGAATTGTTACTCACAATGTACAGACACAATAATAACTTACCTCTTATAAACATGAGATTGAATGTGCAAACAGCCACATCGGCAAATATAAAGAGGTGTGCAAACTTATTCACTCAAGTATTTTTTAGTACGTTCCATTGCATCAGTATTTATTTATCCTGCCTTATTGAGCTGTTCTACACAATATTTATCTTTACTCTGTCCTTCACATTCTGGACATTTCTGTTTGTGTGACTGATTATGTAGCTGGTCCTTCTCTCTCTCTCTCTCTCTCTCTCTCTCTCTCTCTCTCTCTCTCTCTCTCTCTCTCTCTCTCTCTCTCTTTCTCTATCCCTCATTTCTTTTTTGCTGTTTCTTTATTCCTGGCCCCATGAATTACATAGTTCCTTTTCACACCAAAACAAATAGGAACTATTTATTTTATTTCCTGAGCACAAACATCCTGAATGCTGGTATAAGCACAAATGCATAGCTAACCCAAATCATTTTGCAGAAACCGCAGATTCACAACACACACACACACACACACACACACACACACACACACACACACACACACACACACACACACACACACACACTAAACAATATTAATATGACTAGCTGAAATCCCTTCGATCGGCCTAAGCGCATCTTCAGGGCAGATGCCATCACCTAGGCTCTCAATCAGCATTTCAATTCGATTGCTATTTATCAGATTCTTCAGCAGCACCTATTCCATCCCTTTAATCTGAGCCATGCTATCTCTCCATTCCTGCTCTCCCTTCAATCGCTATTTTGGCCTGCATATTTTCCATCAGCCCATGCCCCTAAGCCAGCAAGGATTGCGAGCAGATAGACTTTCTGTAGAGGAGTGGGTTTTTTCGATATTGTACTGGACTTGGTCCAAAATAACACATCACTGGCTTCACTTCAAACAAAGAAGCCACTATATAGACACACACAGTTGCATTTTATATGGCACCAGTAGCTTATGTGCAATAATTATGCACAATTATTTGAAACCACTGACTTGCATTAAGAAAAGTACATTCACTTGAATCTCACGTCTAATTCAAACCTAAATGCAGCACTTACTTCCACTAATAAAGTCAGGATTAAAATGTGTGACCATTACACGCCAACAATAAATGCCTCAGGATGAGACCGGTCTTATTAAAGCTGTTGTTCTGCAGAATGCTGCAATTCAGTTTCAGTGAAAAAGTAACTCCATACATTTTCTTTACGCTTTTGAAACAAACATGTTTGGCAAAGTCTAGTCCTAGTGTTTAAAAAAATTCACAAAAATTTCAAAAAAAGTTTCACAAAAATGAATCTCACAAATCTGTATTTATAAATAATTCATTTATCTTAATATAATAACTAGAGATTCTAACTGTTGCTAAAAAAAAAGATATACAAATGGTGTGCTATATTTGCAGAGTGATAATATGACTAATATATAAAATCAAACAATCTATGAATTGTCACTGTAAAGTGCAGACAACATGAATTTAGAGTAATTGATTATTAGGGGAAAAAAAACTGGTAATAATCTAATCCATGAAATATGCAGAGCTGGAAAACAAAGAATCTGAGAAAAAGGGAAACAAGAAGGCTTGGACTTAATGACCAGAACGCATAATAAGACTTTGCAACTAGATAAAGGCACAAAAGGAATTAAACAGACAGATAAATCATGGCTGAACTGAGAACAGACGAGTTCAATCGAGCAACTTCTCAATCAGAAACATGGGGTGAAAACAAGACTCAAAAGCAAAACATGAAAGCAACTCTTCTTGAGCTTTGAGCTCTACCTGTCACACTGTCACTGACACTGTCATACTCAGGGCATTACATTAAAGTGTATTTGTATAAAATATATCATCATCATCATCATCATCATCATCATCATCATCATGGGCACAGTGGCTTAGTGGTCAGCATGTTTGCCAACAGCTCTGGGTTGGGGGTTTTATTCCTGCCTTCACCTTGTGTGTGTGTGTGTGTGTGTGTGTGTGTGTGTGTGTGTGTGTGTGTGTGTGTGTGTGTGTGTGTGTGTGTGTGTATGTGTGCATGACTGTGTGTAGTTTGCATGCTCTCCCTGAGCTTTGAGAGTGTCTCCAACTACTCTGGTTTCCTCCCCCAGTCCAAACACATGTATTGTAGGCTGATTGGCATCTCTTAATTGTGTGTGTGTGTGTGTATGTGCGCGCAAGTGTGCACTTTGACAGATTGGCACCCTGCCCCTCTCTTGTGCCCCGAGTCCCCTGGGATAAGCTCCAGTCTCCCTGTGGCCCAGTGTAGGATAAGTGGTACAGAAAATGGATGGATATCATCATATTGCCCAGTTCTAATTAGGCTTTCATTGTAAGCTTTTAATTCTTCTCTCAGTTTGGGAAGATATTTTGAAATTAGTGTTTATGGTAACGATTCCTGCACTACTGCTGTGGTTTATAGAAAATTGGACAAAAATCACTGCCATATTCCATTTCACTCTTTTAAGCTGTGTTGTACATGATGTCCTGTTCACATTAAACAAGCAACAGCAGTTGGTGCTCATGATGATTAAAATGATTGTCAAAATGAAAGCCGCATCAGGGTCAGTCAGGTTGAGTTTATCTCTCAAAGTAGCAGAACTCAGCGTAGGAGTGAAAAGCAGACTGGGTCAGTGGTGCTTCTTTCTACTGAGTGGACCTGCCTTATACACATCTGTGAATACCTGCTTTGTTTTTAAACCACCGTAAATGCAGTGTCAGTAGATTATTTGATATGATAACTTTTGATCAGAAGAATTACTTCTCAATTTGAAGAAGATTCAAATGATCAAACTGCACCGAGTTAAAATGTATAATGTATAATGACAAATAAAATGAATAAAGCTTGGGGTAGTGTCTGTATTTTGAATTTGCTAAAATGGCTTTCATTCAGGTTCTCCGGTTCCTTTCCGCCAGCCAGAAACATGCTAGTCTGTGTATTAGCTACTGCAGATTGTGCACATAACAACACACTGTCTGTGTCCCCTCATGTGAAAAAACCTCCGAACTGTATTTATTACAAACTAACCCTACCATGTTTTCACAAGGTTATCTACTTATCCCAAAGCTCTTATAGACTTTATTAAAAAGATTACGAGTTTACATAACTGTTCTACATGTAATAGCAGTCTGAAGGCATCAGAACAGGTTGTATGTAATTACCTAAATTACAGGGCTGCATACATGTTATGCAAATGGATTAAAAAACACACCATACAACTTACAGCATATGCAGTGTTTCAGTGATCGGGAGAAGTACAGGTTTAAAAACAAAGACCTTATGTCCTGACACATACTCATTGTACTGAGAATCCATCACGGACAGGATAATTAGTCGTATAGTGGCAGCCATTAATAGGTTGTAAAGATTCTGTGTCTGACTACTATTCTGTGCGTAATTGAAATAAATGGGCACCTATGCAACGTGTGTGTGTGAGAGTGTGATTGCATGAGTGTGAGTGTGTGTGTGGGTGTGTATGTGCCCACTTCTGGGGAGAATGTATTGTCATTAGGCCTGAATCACAAAGCTAATGTCGCTACAATGTCACCCCGGTAGAGCGAGAGAGAGATAAATGAAGCGTCTTTTCTTGCCGGTGTGTGTCTGTGAGCGACTGCATTCTAATGAAGAAGCTGCATAAAAGAAAGTATGGATTTTAATGCTAACCCTTGGGGCGTCCCCTCTTTTCATGTCTGATGGATAAGCGTTAGGCTCTGCTACATTTCCTCCATCACTTTAAATGTCAGAAAAGCATAGCGTCGCTGCCGGTATGAATATACATAAGTGGTCCAGAGCACAAAAGGCCTCGTGGGTGATAGATGACAGTCTTGGCTTGAGAAATGTGACTGTAATTCCAATGTCATCTGATAACAAATTTTCTCTACCTTAAAAAGACACCCTCAGAGCCTGGCAGAATGCATTAATCCTGAAATTCACTACACAGTATACTATAACTTTTCAAGGCAACTTAACCACGTTCAACTTGCACTTTTCTGCTATCTAGCAAAATCATAAAGAATCAAATGAATGGTATGAAGCAGTGTCTAGAAAATCAAACAAGAATCCGTGGTAAATCATTCACAGGAGTTTAACATAACACAGGTCATAATAACACCCTCCGGTGTTTATAACACCTTATAATCACACCCTCCAGTGTCACCCAAAACAGTATGGGTTCCCCTTTGAGTCTGGTTCTAAGGTTTCTTCCTCTTCCATCTAATGGAGTTTTTTACAAATCCAAAATGATTAGATTGTGTATTAAGAAAGCTCTGAATAAAATAACACGGACCCACAACACTGGTGTTTTGCAACAGACATATTACCAATGCTCTATTCAACCATGCATACTTCAGTTGTCAACACCGTGAACATCTTCAACTGGTTTACGTAAATACTATGTAATTACATTTACTTTACTCCACATCATCCAATCTAGTAATTACAAATTTAAATGAAATGAAGTTTACTATATGCAAAGAAATTTTTTTTGGTAATCAGAATTTTTTTTGGAAACTATATGTAAATTTTTTTCATAAATCTGACTGACCACATGTCCCTTTTTTCAGTGTGTATAAAGATGACTCAGCAAATTGAACCACAACTTACAGGCTTCAATTACAAACACATGTAATAAAACTTATTAAACATGTTCCTTATTAATGACAAAGAGAGAAAACATATTCAAATCCATAAATTAAGACAAATACTGTCCGACAAAAATTCTGTCGACGATGCAGTTGCTGAGCTGCATTATTAGAAAAATTAGTGCATACAGCACTCTTCCATCATTTGTTTAATTATTGTTTGCATTTTTTTTTTTTTGCTACAGAGTGTTGCGGACTAAATGTGGACTGGAACTGAATGCTAGTGTAATTTACAGGTGTTTTATCAGTATAGGCACATGAGGAAAGAGAAAATCAATGTTACTGGAACTTTCGTAAATCTAAAAAAGTTTCAGTAACATTGATTAATTTTTTTAGCTTGCCCTAAACAAAATTTAAACATGACTTCATAATAAGATTAATAAATGAGGCCCATCGTTTGGGCACCAACCTATTAGAGTGCACTGCAGAATTAGAGGTTAAAAAATTCTACAACATTCTTTGACACTTCATTACAATAAATGATATACTCCATAGTCAGTGCATTAAATAGTAAAGAGTTCAGGTTTCAAACATACGGACAGACATGTTGTCCCGTGCTTCAATTTCATGTTAATACCCAATGAAACATAATACATGAGCTGGACTTGCCAGAGAGAAGACATGTTTGGATCTGCTAATGATTAAAACTGTAAACTAAGCCTCTTCATGGATTTTGGTCTTGAGTACTGTTATGGACAAGAGACGGTGGGATTTTTCTGAACTGGGTCTGGGCCGGGTCAGTCCCATCTGCCTTCGCCAACACACAAACACACACACTCCCTGGAGCTTGATTAGGATATGCCAATTACCCATAAAGCCCTGGGGGAGCAGGATTAAGTTTGTGACCCTCACCCTTCGAGTGCCAGCCTCGAGGGAACTGCCCTCTCTTTCACTGTCTATCTGTCTGTCTCTCTGGCTCTCTGTCCACAATAGAGGCAGTGTAATCCTATCCGTGAGCACTGCGGTCCACTTCAATTACCCCTCCTCCATCAGGCGTGGCTGCATTCTGATGGGCATCGCTAATAAATCCCTCGACTCGCAACCTTTCCCCTCTCGCAAAATCAATTCCTCATCCCCAAACCTTCATTCATTTTTAAGTTGGAGCCTCGGCAGTGCGAGAAATGTCTAAAGCCTCGTCGTCAAGGCCCATTGCATTAACCTAGCTGCTCTGCCTGTATCATAATGAGTCTATTTGTCTGACTGAGTCAGAGGCAGAAGAAAAGATTTCTAAAAATCAATATGGAGGAGTGCAGACAGGCACATGTGAAGACTTCTTTAGCAATGTGCCGCTATGGATGGTTTGCATTTCAGAGATCTCCCTTAAGGCGTGCTCTCTCAGCCAAAGATCAGACCTGAGGTGTGTGCTCTCTGCCCTCTGTCTAAAACCCTAACGATCTTACTATAATAGCTTAGTGATAACTTTTGACAGTGTGAGGTCTTATCGTGTGAGCTAAAACTCGGATTAAAAAACAAAACATGTGTCCGTCTGGTGTATTTATCTTTTAATTAAACAGTTTAGGATGTATGATCAAGCATAGTGCCAATTTTGTCTCTCTTCCAGTGGCAAAACATGTCGAACTCATGAATAAATATATCCAAGAAGAAATGTGATGATGAATTGCTCTGTTGCTCAGAAAAGAGGTTTATGTTTCACCTCCTGTTGCTGGCATTTGAGCTGGTCTTCTGGCAATCTGTCCTTTTCCATCTCAAGCTTGTATGACTCGAACCACCATACACAGACACAACCGAGAGACACAACCGTTTCATCAAGGCAGATAATATACAAAATTTGTATCTAAATGAATGCTTTATTTTCTAAATTCTAGTCATGAAACTGGTAAAGCGTCATGATTCATCAAGAGTGTAGCTTCATTTCACTGCTCTGCTCGATATTAAATATCTTCAGCATTCCTTTGTGGTGAGAATTGAATTTGGAGTGCACATAGAGCTGAGTCATCAACTCTAATTGTCTGACATGGTCAGTGATGATGGCTTCCCTTTTGTGTTAAATGATAAAAAAACGAATTACGCTGCACAATTCACTGATCTCACGTCCGAATTTTCCTGTTAACGGAGTCAAACTGTATTTTTTGTGTTTTTATTTCGGTTCCACTGTGGCTAGTGACAACCTCCCCCACGACCCGGGACATTATGAGCAGTCAAAATGCCACCTTTGTTCAGTGATGGATGTGAACAGGTGGTAAATGTTTAAAAGGAAAGAATCTAATGGTGCGTTGATCAATAGAGCCAATAATCACATGAGTATGTGGACATATGGAGAGCTCAAGGCATGGCTGTTGGCCACTCAACCCTCTCCTCTGTTCCCCCCCCCAAAAAAGGGGATGTGTTTGTCCTGTGGCATCTGGACACCTGCTTAAATCATACCAACCCCCTCTTTACACCACCATCTTTTACCCTGGGGTCCTATTTACCATAATTATCAATCCATTAATCTAGGGTCATTTCTCATTTGTTATCTTATCACACTGATCTTTACTTTGGATACCTGTGAGCCCTGACTATATCTGTAGCACCCAAACTTCAGATCAAACTTTGTGTAACCAAAAAAAAAGAGAGAAGAGTTCAGTAAAGAACAAACACTTTTAAACATACACGAGTCAAAAAAAAGACAACTTAGAGAGCTACTATTATGACATGTATTTTAGATAAAAGATAAAAAAAGACAGCGATTTGGAGTGTTTCCTTTCAAGCTGTCACTGTTTCGTTCCTTTCTTTCTCTTAACGTCGAGAAAACTTCTCTTGTGTCGTCGACACAATTACTGCGGCTCTCAGGAAGCCGTGTCTTATATAAGGCTGTCGCTGCCCCACATCAAAGGGACATCTCAATATCCTCCCTCTCCAAACAGCCAGGCGAGATTAGACGTCACATCTCCCCCGCCATCACTTATGTGAGAAAACACACTGCGAAACGCCTCTTAGCTGCTGGAACGCCAGGCAAAGTGACAATCGGTGGAAGATTTAGTTGGAAAAGAAGCTAAAGTTGGACAGAAGAAACTTAGCAAAGAGAGAAACTACTGGGTAATTCATAACAAGCTTTAAAACCAACCAAGTAATCTTATAGCACCACCATGACAGTGTGATTCCCAGTTCTTATTTTTTTTAGAAGAGTTTTCAGTAAATGGTTATAAATAGGCTCTTTATGATCAGCACTAAGGCCATCCTTAAAAATATTTTGGTTTGCAGTAACAGTAAAAAAAAAAAAAAAAAAGGGTCGGTAGGTAGGTCTATTTTTTATTTTTTTTTCCAAGTTTCAATGTAAAAAAAAGTAACATTTTGGTGATGGTGATTACGTAGGTATGACTTTAAACAAATTAGCATATCGTGATAGCATATTGTCACTGACTGGGTCTTCAACCCGTGCCTTCGTGCGCATCATAGCAAACCTTATTTTGATGCTGGACAGTTTTTCCAGAACTTCGTGCCAAGTTAAAGCGGTGACAAGCTGTTTTAATGAATTTTTTAGATGTATTATGGTGCCCGAACCCGTTAATATTATATTGCTTTTGTATTAGTTGTTTGAAGAGTAAAGGTCGGTCTTAACGTAAATTTAAACCGGCAAATCGGTCGGACTTAAAGCAAAAAAAAAAAAATTGAGTCGGTCCTAAATTGACAGGGTCCGTCAGGTTACGTCAAACAAGAATATTTTTAAGGATGGCCTAATGTGTGATCAGCATTCAAACCTATCTGGTCAACCAACCAATCAATGTGATGTGCAAAGTGGTGGACTGTTATGAAGCTGAATGATTTCCAAGCAAATTATTTCCTTATTATGTATTTACAGCAAATTACCTACATATACATGTTTGGTTTATAAAATACAGACACTTTGTACCTTTCATCCATTTCCACTTATTTTTAATGTTATGGAACGTCCATGAAAAAAATTAATTTCTAACATTAGAAACATTTGTTTTTTCCATCTATTTTGTCTTAAAATATAAATAAAATAATATAAAAGAATATAAAATATACGTGTGTTTGTTCAGTGTTTCTGTTTTTCTATTTTCTGTTTATTTCAGATTTTGCATGTACACCTCAGTACAAAAGTCAACTGTTTAACTTTTCAACTCTGTATGTGCAAGTAAACACTCTTTATAATTATACCCTGGCTCTGAGACTCCTAATTCTTTATTTATCTTAGTCGATGGGGAAACTGCAGTGTTTAATCATCCAGAATGTCAAACGGTTTTGTCTGGACAAACAATATGAAAAAAAAAAACCCAAAAACACTATAAGTGATGTCACGTGTGAAGTAAACCTAATGATGTGTACTTTGTTGTATTTTAAATTCTGAGTATTTGATTGATTTGAAGTACATTTGTAGGAGAATTCTAACTGTTTTTACTGAACCCCTCCCTCTTTCTTCTTCTCTTCTGGGATGAATTAGTCTTTCTCCTTGTGCTGTGTTGGGACACTGTTATAGCCCGTGCTGACAGGAGCAAAACCTGGTGTTGAGCACAGCTGTCATAAAGCATGGAGCCCTTGGGCCAGGCTGTGCTACTAACTGGAGGGGATGTGTGTGTGTGTGTGTGTGTGTGTGTGTGTGTGTGTGTGTGTGTGTGTGTGTGTGTGTGTGTGTGTGTGTGTGTGTGTGTGTGTGTGTGAGTGAGTGGTAGCGTGTGTGTATGTGTAATGGGGGAAGGGGGCATAAAGGAGGCTGCTTGATAGTAAAAGGCACGTGTAACCCGGACATCTGCCCACCTCACCATACACCACCCCCACCAGCTACCCAGCTAAATGACCCCCCCCCACACACACACCCATACACATACATACATACATACAAAGAGAGAGAGAGAGAGAGAGAGAGAGAGAGAGAGAGAGAGAGAGAGAGAGAGAGAGAGAGGGGTGCACCCCTTGACGATTCATCATTTCAATCCCCGATAGGATCAAAGAGGCCTCTCAGGGTGTGATGAGGCTGGTGCAGGACCCCCACGCTCCATATTGCCTTGGGGATGGTGGACCCAAAGCCTCTGCAGACGCATATGCGTATGTTTTGTTTCCCCCGTTTGTCAAGGCATTAGAGTGTGAGTGTTTGTCGAGGTGCTCATTTGGAAGCTGTCTATGTCGCTTAGCTATCACCTGAGTCCTTTTAGGAGACCACAGCTGGGAATATCTCTCACTCTCTCTCCCTGTTGCCAGCTCACTTGCTCGCTCACTCACTTTCCCTCCACAGTTTAGTTTCTGCTTTTTTTCATGCAGCTTCCCCCTTCTACTGCTGACTGATGAAAAACATCTGTGTACATTGTTGTGGTGACTGAGCATGAAAAATCATTTCCACTGTCAAGGAAAAGTGTTGTGACTTGACCTAATGAAGCTTGTCAGCAGATGACAACACAGCTACACAAAAAAACTAACTGATACCATGTCAACTTTAGAATTTGCCCTATACTTGTTGTTTTTTTGTAAAACCACACACAGACACACACACACACACACACACACACACACACACACACACACACACACACACACACACACACACTGAATACATTTAAAAATGTTAATAAAAAAGCAGTCAAGCTTAAATTGTACCAGTGTGTGTGATGTTATTGCATGGTTTGTGGTTTTGGTTACAGACGTTGATTTTATGACCAAACGGCTATAAAACGGCTGAGGCAGCAGCCTGTGTGCACAGAAATAACGAGTAATATTTCACTGGTTTACAAGCCCAAAACATCTCTTCTAGCACGAGGCCACACCAAACAGATATGGATGCAGTTAATGGAAAGATGGAAAGATAGACGAGACGGGTTGTCAAGGTGCGTCGTTTCAAAGCTCTTAAGAGTGTCTAAACGCGCTGCTGCTCCCCTGCTACGGAGCCCCTACAGCATACGCACGGTCGTGTCAGGCCGACAAATTGATGTAATAAATGCAGGTGCTTTATGGCAAGGTCGCATGTGCTGCACTGGAGGTGGCTCTCATTAAGCAGGAGGGGAGACGAGTGGGGGAGAAATCCAAAGATCTGGAAGAGAGAAAAGGGAGGATGGGATTTGAGAGAAGAGTCCAACTGGCACTGGGGTCCAACGGCAGGCAAAGAGCCAAATGGGTGACTGTGACCTGTAACCCAATCACTGAAAATCACTGAGCCACTTCCTGAGGCATAGCGCAATCTTATTTAAACATGAGAGTATAATGTTAGTGAAAGAGAAAGAGAGATTAGTGTCTTCTGTTATTAAGCTGTGAGTTTTAAACATACAAACTTGAGTCCTATTAAAAATAAAGTATTCTTTGATTGGATATGATTACATATTGTGGGTTATTGTCTCCTGGCGCTTGCATGGGTTTCCTTCAGGCTCTCCAGTTTCTTGCCGTGTCCTATATAATGTTGTAGGTGATTTAGGTACACTAAATTGCTTACTGCTGTAAATAAGGATGTGTGTTGTGCCCTGCAATTGACTGGCATGTTGCTTAGGGTGTGTCCCTGCTAGATACTATGACCAGGGCCCAGGATAAAGCCGTTTCTGACAAAGAATGAATAAAATCTGTCTTTATTTAATAGTCAAAGAATTTGGATCAAAATGTTTTTGTGTTTAAAACAATTCTATACTTTTATCATGGAAACCTTGTAAGCTTACTTGATTCTGACATTTGTGTGAACGTTTCATTAATAGAGTTGATCTGGGAATTAAATGTACCTCTAACAAACTGATTTCTAGACAAAATTTTGCAGAAAGCATTACTGTTGTTATTGGATGTTAAATAAGCATTTTCCATGGTAGGGTTTATTCGCGATATCTTTGCAAATGACAGCAAGACTAAGACGTTGTTGTGTCATATTCTTAGGTTAGAACATTGTGTACCGAGAAAAGAAATAGCACAGAGATCATTAAAAGGAATACATTTAAGTGGAAGTGCAAGTGGAGACTTTTGGGACATTTTAGAAGAGATAATAAATTCTATATATATTATCCTATCCTATACTGTGGGCTATTACGCACCAGAACATTACCATCTAAGGTTTTTTTTTAATATGCAAGCGCTTGATATATTTCTTGAACAAACTCCTTAATATGCACTTTTACTAGAACATGGCAGCAAGTATTGCTTTGCTCAGTCTGTCTTGTAATCAGACCGGTGTCATATATAAGTCACTTCAGTAGGGGTGAAACACACACACACACACACACACACACACACACACACACACACACACACACACACACACACACACACACACACACACACACACACACACATATACCTCAAGCCTCTGTGCTGGGCCAGTAATCTACTTGTGTGTAGAGCTCAGATCTCTGTAGAGTTCAGGAGAGAGAGGTTAATCCTCACACCTTCTCTTGCATACGAGCCACACACTAGATCTGGGTGACAACATCATCTCAATTTCTTGATCTTTTTTTAATAAAATATATAAATCTTTTTCTTTATTGTGATCCTAGGCTTAGGGAATTCAAATTCAACATACTTTAGATCTTCCTGTATAACTTACACAACAATGGCAAATGCATTAAAAGCCACTTCCTATAGCTCACTAGCTGTTCATGTGTTATTATGCTACCACTATTAGCTACCACTGTACAGCCTAATCAAGGAAGTTTTCCAGCTAACCTGTTCATGCAGACAGCACATTATCTGTTAGCTTTCATTTCATCTCTGCACTTGCTTATAACTGTATAGTTTGTTCATTCCAGAAGAGAGTGGAATACTGCACTGAGTTCTGCATTAAAGTGTAGGTCCTAAATGTATTTGTGGATAATATACAATGCAGTACAATGCATAAAATCATGCAGATAAGAGCTTCAGGTAACGTTCACATCAAATAACTGAAAGGAGGCAAAAATTCAGCAAGATTTCACTGACTCTGACCAACACATTGCTTGTAGTTGGGGCTGTACCTGCTGACCCTCTGAGATTTTCACACACAACAGTCTCTAGAGTTTACACAGAATGGTGCAAAAAGTATCCAAATAAGCAGCAGTTCTACATCCTGAACTACGGGGATGATGGGCTATAAGAGCAAAAGAGCACATTGGTTTAACGTTCTGTCAGCCAGAACAAGGAGTGAGGTACCTTAAGTACCATTCACTCACTCACACACACACACACACACACACACACACACACACACACACACACACACACACACACACACACACACACACACAAAATGTGTTCCATACAATATTCATCTTGAATTAGACCCACTTACTTATTCCGAACTCCTGCTTAACTAAATTCATCTCCCAGAATTCCTCTGGCATCCTGTGTCAGCTTGGTTACTGTGCCAACTGTTTTCCTTGTGATGGAATTTGAATACTGACCCCAAAGGTAAAATGTCTGTTTCACACAACCAACCTTTATCTCACAGGCTGCAGCAGATCATTAGAAATTCAAGCTGTCTGACAATAGTTACTTACTTTAGCTTAACTTGAGGGCCAAAAAGTCTGCTTCTGCATAAATAATCTGAGTAAATATATTCTCTGTAATCGACAGTGACAAGCTTCACATTTTCTAGTCTTTGAAGAAGGTAGACACGTCGATTAAAATGTCTGTGAGTAAACTTTGCTCTGTCTCCCTAGCTGTATTGTAAATAGGCTCAAAGATCTCAAAGTCCCAGTACTACTTCAAAAGACTGGTTCGGGGAGATGCGGATTGCTGTATTGGCGGTCAACTGTCTAGAGCAAACAAAGACACACACACACACACACACGCACACACACACACACACACACACACACACACACACACACACACACACACACACACACACACACACACACACTTCAGTTGTTTTTAGCCATGCAAGAACTGATTTTCTGAACAATAAATACTAAACAGAAGGCTGACCTATTAACGGCTGAGTAAAAACAAATGTGGCAATGATAATGGAAACAGGGCGGAAAGAAAGATGCTGGTTTTATGACAAAGAAAAGAGAAGCCCCAAAACCCCCCAAAACGTTGCTCTTTTTGCGTGCAGATACAAAAAAAAAACACTAAGTCCATTAGTGAAGCGGTCTAATCCAACGTGTGTGGCGCTCGTGGTGGGTGTAACGGAGACACCGTCTGTGAGCGAAAG